>NC_054473.1:48894984-49196234 GCF_017639515.1 Carcharodon carcharias
CAACAGGAAGAGCTTCCACTCCATGAATGCGCAGATAGTGTGTGATCACAGGATGCAGATTCTGCAAGTCTGTGCAAGGTACCCAGGCAGCTCCCATGACACCTACATCCTCAGACACATCCAGATGCCGGGGCTCTTCAGTGCTCTGGCTCGGCTTGATGGATGGCTGCTGGGTGACAAAGGCTATCCCCATAGAAGGTGGCTCAAGTCGCCTCTCTGCCATCCAAGAACAGAAACTGAGCAGCATTACAATAGGAGCCACACCTCCACAAGGACTGTAGTGGAGAGAACCATCGGACTTCTCAAGATGCGCTTCCGAAGCCTGGACCGCTCAGGGAGCGCACTCCAGTACCCCCCAGATCATGTCTCGGTCATAGTGGTTGCATGCTGCGTTCTCCACAATCTTGCACTGGAAAGGCCGGGGTGCGGCACAGTGGACGATGAAGACGTTGAGGCAGTGCTGCGACTGCGAGTCCGAGGATGAGCACACATAGGGAAATGCTGATGGGGTAGATGCTGACCCGGGACTACTCCAGGGAGGCAGAGATACCTGGCATTTTTAATCCAACGAGCCTTCAGCTAGCACAACACTGATGGATCACCAGGACAAGCCTGGGCTGCTGCCTCGATACTCGACACCTAAGTGCAAAATCTGCCAGGTCAGCAGCACTAAATAGGGGCCTTGTAAATAAAGCTGAATGCCCAACAAATCACTCATTGCACTTTTGTCAACCATACACATGCAGAAGAAACAAGGCACCCTCAGCCAAGGTCACACATCTGCATTTAACGTGTGAAGCAAAAGAACTTATCACAAAGAGAAAACAATAGTGTTAACAATCATAAAGAAATCATAAGGACCTAATCCCGGGCCAACACAAAAGCACCAGTGATAAACCCATGGTGTGCCTAAGGTGCCTTATGCTTTCGTTTCTGGGTGCTACATCTTGGTGCTGTCCCATTGTTGGGAATGGCATCTGAGACAGCCTGCTCACTGGGTTGTGCTGTTGGCCTCGATGACCTTGGTGGTCGTCATCTGGCCCGTGGAGCCTGTGCTGGCCCCACCTGGGAGGGTGCTGCCAGTTCCGCAGCTGACACCTCCCCAGTCGTCACAGCCTCACTGGATGATACGGTCACTGGGAGAGGGGCAGAGGAGTTGCTGCCATCATCCGGAGTGCCCTGAGAGGACAGGCAGCTGCTGCACCGACGTAACGTCACATTGGACCTCCCTGCTTACTGTGGATGGATGGGCAATGAGATGGGAAGCTTGATGCCCACACCATCTCCCACACTGGCTGTGACCAGCTGAGGTCATTGCCGATGTGAGGGCTTGCTGGTCAGAGTGCATTCCCATGAAGCCCTGGTGGGTCTCCTAGAGGAGCCTCTCCACGAGAGTCGCTACTCTCTCCATGGAGGATGCGTGGCGCTCGGACATGTGGCTCATTGCTTCAGCGATCATCCACGTAGACTCCTCCACCACGGACACCAAGCCAAGCATAGCCTCATGTATCCTGCCCAGATGTTCCCGCACACCCAGCTGCATTTCCTGCATCTGCTGCATCGTGGACGACTCCAAAGGCACATCATCAGGCACTGACTGAGCATGTGCCTGGTCCCCTGCAGTCCTCTAACTGCTGGCACCATGGGCACTCTCTGTGTCTGCCAGCTCCTCCAGTGACTGTGAAGTGCCCTCACCACTGTGCCCCAGGACACTAGTCATTGTTCTAATTCCCACCGAGGTGCTAGTATCTGTGCTGGTGCCTGCCTCACAGAAATGGTGTAATGCTGGTGAGACTTCAGGCCCCTCAGGTATGAGACGGGGTCTCTGCTGCTCCTCCTCCCGGTCCTGCTCTGATGATGCTGAAAGGAAGAACAAGATCAGTGGATCAGTTAACGTTCAGACAATGACAAAGCGCATCCCTGTCCTGCCGTATCATTATGCGCTCATCCTTCCATAACCAATGGCCCAGCAATGTTACAACAATAACTAATTTAACAATCAGCAGTGCTATGGCTGTTGGGAGCACAATGCTGAGCTCACTATTGGGCATAAATACCTGGCCGTGGCACCCCAGCCTCAGCGACACCAGTAGACCTGGATGCATGGAGCCTCTCCTGCTCGAAGTGGCTTAGTATGGAGAGCAGTGCCTGGCCACCTCCAGTCCTCACACGCACGGCCGCATTCTTTTCCTGAGAAAGACAGAAGAGCATTGCTTAGGGCAAATTGTACATGGACTCTGTTTGTGCACGGCCCACCCCAACCAGAGTGGGACATATCAGGCCTCCGCCTCCTCACCCACTGCTGCTGATCACTCAGACAAAGGTGCTAGGCCTGCTCCCCACCCGCACCCCCCCCTTGGACACATGCTGCCTACATCACATTAGGAATCACACGGTATTTCCTCCCATAGCAAGGAGGCACAAGCACGTGCAGCATAGAGGGCAGCAGATGGTTCATTGTCACGCCACCTTGAAGCTCTCCTTCCACCGTCTCATCACCCTGACCAGGACATGTCCTGGAGTTCTGAGTCTGTGCCTAGGTACAGCTCCTCCAGGTTGTCCCCAAACCAATCATGCAGGACTGAGATCAACACATGATGCGGGGGAAAAACTCATCTCCTCATGACTCACTCAGGCTGACCTCAGCATGGGCACTATCTGCTTGCCCACCCAGCAAAGAAAAATGGCGTCAATGATTCAATGCAGTCACGACACTGAGGCTTGGGGGTGGGGGCGGGGGTGGGGGGGTGGGTGGCCGTAGAGGTAAGGCTACCTGCTGGGTTAACTGCCCAATGCCAACATGGTCCTCACCCTTCAAGAGTGCAACAAATTGTTGAGGCGTTAGCGGCACTGGATCCAGGTGTGCCACACCACGTTGTGGGAGCTCACCACCTCCACCACCTCCTCCCAGGCACGTTTCATCATGTGGGGGGGGCTCCTCCTCCCATCCTGGGGGACTAACACCTCCTGCTGTGCTGGCACCTCCTTGAGGAGGGCAGCAAGGCAGTCATCAGAAAAACAAGGGGCCTACTCTCCAGCCTGGCCTACTCACCCGAACCCCTCTGCTGCAGCCTAGCACTAGGCATTGTGAGCAGCCTACAAAAGGCTGCCAGGCCTTCTTTTAAACAGACTGCTGGAGCACCATTAGACCCAGTGATCTGTGCATGCCCGCTGCTGCACTCACACTCCCGCTATCCTTGGGAATCGGGAAATACGCCAGGTGGGCCTTAATTGTCCAGCCCGTATAAAATGGCGGCGCAGACCCCATCGCGGGCAGCGATCGAGTCCATGCCAGCGCCCACTCCCGCTCCACCCCCCGCCAGATGGAAAATTCTGCCCATAATGTCACACTTATACCTGCATTCATATAGTCACAAAGGAGATGAACTTGGTGCTCAACAGCAGAAATTGGTTGATAGTGAATCAAACAGCCACTTTACATTATATCTAATCCAAAAGCAAAATACTGCAGATGCTGCAAATCTGAAATATAAACAGAAAATGCTGGAAATACTCAGCAGGGCTGGCAGCATCTGTGGAGAGAGAAACAGGGATTAGCTACAGGATCACCATGAAGCAGACAGGAAGTGAGAGTCAGGAATGTTCCCAATGCCACAAACCCATCTCCTTTAAGGATGCCCCTGCCACTATGGCTGAGATTTTCCAGTCCCATTGTGGTGGGACCTGCCATGGGAGATTTGGCGGCCCAGCCAAAAGTCCATTGACTTTCAGCATGACTGGACAATCCTGGCGGCAGGCGGGGCCAGAAAATCCCTTCCTATATTTTTGTTCCGGGGTGATGGGGGCAGGATGGAGTCAGATCCACTGTCTAGGCAGGCCCAAGGCAGCAACAGAGGCAGGCAAGGCCAGCAGGCTAGAATTCCTGTTTCTGTTTACTGGGATATCAGCCCAGTTGTAATCAACAGATGAATGGTCACAACCTGAAATATTGGCCAGGATTTTCCAGCCCCGCCAACCACTGAGATCTTCTGGTCCTGTTAAAAGTCAGTGGGCTTCTGCCTAGCCCACTGCATCCAACGCAACAGGTCCAGCCAAGGCAAGGCCAGAAAAATCCAACTATTAACTCTGTTTCTCTCTCCAAAGTTGCTGCCAGACCTGTTGAGTATTTCCAGCATGTTCAGTTTCTATATTACATGATGCCTTATTTCGCTTTCCATTGACTTCAATTAAATTACTGCAGTGTAAAACAGACTTACGGTTCACTGTTGCCATTTGACTCAACCAACCAGGACCAATTTCACCCCAAATATTTTAATCTGGCAGATTGTTCCTGGTTAACTCACAAGGTTACTTAGTGATTCTACTGTCAGTCGTGCCAAGCAATCTTTCAGTTGGGATAAAGTTGGTGCTCCTACAAACAAATTAAAATTAATCCAATAAATTACCACAGCATTGATGTTCTTTATTCTTCTATCACCGAAAGTGAAGTTGGCTGAAATATTGGTTTGCAAATATTGCAAGGTATTGTTCTTGGAGAAGCAGTGAAGGCTTTTGACACAAGGTGATAGGAAAGATACAGTTGAGGAAATCAATTCAGCATCATCAGCCACCCAGGAAAAGAGAGCTACAGTCTCCACTTCCATCACAACATTAGTTATTTATCAAATGATTCCAGGATTGGTGCCATGAATATCCTATTTGGTGATCCCTTCTGTATACTCATCACTCTTCGTTTGATGAACAGTTTCTGCTGTAAGTCCTTATTGTGCCTCTATCTGGTTTGAACCTGTCTTCCGTCACAGTTTAATTTGAGGTAATGTTCACATAATAATAAACAATCACATTATTATTGGCATTGAACAGTTAGAATGTTATTTTAAATTTTTCAACATGGTAACATCGTTAATAATTTTGGTTTCATTTGTAAATCAAGGAATCAGGCATTCAAAGCCAAAAGTACACAAAATCTATGTCTTCAAAAAAACATGGTATACCAATTTATTAAAAGAGAACATTATAGATTAAAACTATAAAGTATTGAGATTCAATTTGCTTGTTTACATCATACCTGCACTTTCACTGGAGTGCATTTTCCAATATGCAAGGGTACTGGTTCTCTCATTTAATTCAGTTTACATTATGGGGTGGATTGCTGAGTATCAATTGCAACACTGCAGGCCACTAAAGGATGGTACATTTAAAAGTGACTCTGAATAAAACCCTAAGAAGAATGGGAAAGGATGGAGTAAGACCAAAACATCGATGTAGAGCAGAAGATATCCTTTTTTTAAACTTTGTGAGGAATCCATTCACATCCATTCACTACTCAGAATCTGATGTTAATTTTTGGGAGCATTTAGAAAAATATCATGTAATTCACAGTTTGAAGACTTAAAGGAAATGGATTCCAGTTATCATTTTAATGTGTTATTTTGTTCAAAAGCTGTATACAAGCACAACTTTCATGTTCTGCACAATCACCAGCACAACTTGCATTTATGTACAGTGTTTCAAATTAGAAAAAAATCTCAATGCATTTTATAGAGGGGAGGGAACTAAACAGGAATATGGAGAGAGCAAGAGGGGTGACTAAAAGTTCAGGTATAGTTGTGCTGCAAAAACGTGGATAAAGGTGGAGCAAAGAGAAGAGGTGGAGATGGACTGGGATGGGTCGTAGGCTCCACCCTGAGTTGTTGCATAAGGGAGATGAGGTTATACAAAAGACCAAAGTCAGAGCAGCTAATGATGCAGGAGTTGATATGTCACTGAAGGAGATTGTAAAGGTGCTGTGAGGCCACAGTGGGATTTCAAGATGTAAACAAATTTCAAAGTTAATCTTTTGTGGATACTGTAGGTCACTATGGAGTAGGCTAATTGCCAGTGTGGCTTCTTGCAGGACAGCTGCAACCAGTCAGAGAGGGTGGGCTGGATAAGGCCCCAAATCTGTCAAAGGAAAGATTTGTAATAAGAGGCACATTGATATTGATCAGAAAGGCTCAACTGGACATGGATTCCTGTGCAGCAAACACAGGAATGAAGAGGAGAACTGGGAAGGCTGTCCCCAACCCACCCGCACTCCGGGGTCTCTCATTCTTAGCTAGAGGTCCTGCTGCAGAATCTGAGGGGTTGCAGTGAGGTGATCCTTCCTAAGGACTGGAGGAACAGGCTGCCCTCTCAACCGAAGCAGGCGTTGATGGAAGTCAATGAAGAAGTCAGCTACTGGAATTTGACCCTCTAGCCTGGAGACAGTGCACCAAGAGAATCCAGGACCTCGAATGGGTCAGGAAATCAGGAAGGTTGAGTAACCCAGCAATTTTAGTTGCAAGCCCCATCCTCCTGGGCTGGATTTCCATCCTCGAAGCAGGTAGCGGGAGTCGGGAAAATTCCTGGCCCAGCCCACCCACCTCAGGGGAAAGTACCCACAGGACAGGATTTTCATTTGGGAGCTGGCGGATGTGCGATGCAGTCAGTCCAGCCAACCCAGGAAAAAGTTCGGAGGCAGCCACAGAGGCTGCAGGTTGTGGAGATGGGTTATTTAAAAGGAATGCCTCAGTGATGTGGTACTTCATCCCAGTTATAATAAAAACTGAAAGGCCCTCCAACCTTCACCCCTCACAACCTCTCACTCTCCACACACAACCCATGCTCCATCCATGCCACCTCATGTCCCCCATTCATCCCTTATGACCCCTCATGATCCCCATACCAAGGTACAACACTTCTATGGCCATTCTCCCACTATACAATGTGTATAGAAACAATGGACACCATAGGAACAGTAGAGTGTGTAAAAAAAACTTTAAAAAACAGCTATTCATTGATAACTTTTCACTCTCATAAAAAAACTCTTCCATATAAGCCAATAAAGGGTTGATCATCCAGACCCTTTCAAGTATCATGAGCAGAAATTTGCAAGTACCTAAAGCCACTTATTGTTTCAATGAACCTTGCAAAAACGAAAGCATTGAGCAGAGAGCCAGAATTATCAATCAAATTTCTCCTGGGGCTTAGGTGCTTCAGCTGACTAATGGATTTCTGGGCTCTCAGCCAAAAATACATAATGAGGAAATCTGCCATCCTTGCCTGGTCTGGCCCACCTGTGACTCCAGACTCACAGTAATGTGGTTGACTCCTAAGTGCCCTGTGAAATGGTGTGATAAGCCATTCAGTTCAAAGGTAATTAGGGATGGGCAATAAATGCTAATCTTGTTAATGATGCCTACGTCCCATGAAAGAATAAAAAAGTTTATGTTATGTAGTGTGCTATTATACATTAGTCATAGAATATTATCAGGACAAATGATAAATGCAGCATTGAAAATGACATATTAGCATTTAAAATCAGAACTTTGTTCTCAATCATATTGTAAACAAAAGACACAAATAAGTCATCAAACTTGTGCAGACCTTCTTGCTTTTCTGTATTTCTAACTTGTTGCAGTACAGTGATGATAGAAAGTAGGTTTTTATGAGGCATTGTTTTATTTGTTGCAAGCAGAAACTTGAACCCTTATCTTTGTTTGCTACATCCATCATTTCAATGAATAAAATATCATAATTTATATAGTGCCAAAAATGTCACTGGGTAACAATCTAATGGGTTGATATTAACATAACATTCTTAATATAAAAACACTCAACCAGTAAACTATGTGGACAAAAATACTATGACATTTTCATTAATTTTCACAGGCAGAAGCAAAAATGCAAGTGGTATTCTATTGATGTCGGTATTGGAATAATTTAATTGCATTTCCTCTGATCTTTCCTACTATATTAAGATTAAAGGAAAGTTGCAGTTTCCCTCCCATGCTGGCTACAGGAAAGATGTTCAACTTGTGATAATAAATTACATTTGTATATGTTTACAGCATTTATTCCACATAATTAACTTCAACATAAAAGTGTGGTCTCAAGGCTTCTTTTGCAGTATTACCTGATATGGCATCCACTGAGCAATTTAATCGTACATGGAATTATAATATCAGGCATTATGCTGTCTAATCAGAGACTTTCTTTTTCACGTTGGTTACTTATGAAGAATCTGGAGATTAATTGAAACACCCCTTTTAAAGCTCCACAGAACTAAATAAAATTTATGCACGGGTGGGCAAATTCCTAAATCACCAAACCAGGGTAATTGTCTGCAAATTGGGATAGGGCGTTTATGTTAGGGGACAAGTAATCTAAAGCCCTGAACCAATGATCCAGAGACATGAGTGTAAATCCCACATTGACAGCTGGGGAATTTAATTCAGTTAATTCAATGAACTTGGAATAAAAAAGCTACTATCCTTAATGGTGACCATGTAACAATTGGATTGTTGTAAAACACATCTGGCTCACTCATGACTTACCCAGTCTGATCTACATGTGACTCCGGAACCACAGCAAAATGGTTGACTCTAGCAAGTCTCTTGGTTGTCAAGGAGGCGAGTCATCACCACCTTCTCAAGGGCAATTAGGGATGGGCAATAAGTGCTGACTTTGCCACAATGCCCCCATCCTGCAAATTAATAAAAACTAAATAATCTGGCAGAGCTACTGCAATTCTAATTTATGGGTATCGGTCCTACAACTAATGGACAAATGATAAAAGTTCAAAAGGAATAAGAAAGTCCTACAAAATACACTCTGCCTATCTGTGCACAACAAACATAAGATATTTCAACTCTTTCTTGGACTCGAACTCAAGTTCTGTCGAAGGGTCATGAGGACTCGAAACGTCAACTCTTTTCTTCTCCGCCGATGCTGCCAGACCTGCTGAGTTTTTCCAGGTAATTCTATTTTTGTTTTGGATTTCCAGCATCCGCAGTTTTTTTGTTTTTATAAACATAAGATGATATCCTTCTTTTTTCCACAGTTAAGAAAACAACCACTTGCTCCACTGCAACATCACCCAGAGTGCCCTCCACTTGTACTTGTAGAATACAAATAACAATTTTCAATTAGGCACAACAGTAAGGCAGTGTTGTGGTAGGGGTTTACATTTTATTGTATTGCTGGCTACCTCAAGTGGTAGGACATTCATTTTGCACAGATAGCCCAAACAATCAAGCTTTTAAAATTTCTAGACAGAAAGGGACATCACTTTTTCAATGTACGAATACAAACAACACCAAATAAAACAGCATGTTAATTTCAAATATGCAGGTGGTTATCACAGCACCTTTGTGTTCAGGAATTCCAACTCCCTGATCTATCCATGGAAGAGAGTCCAATGTCTATCCAAATGCTTTTTTGGGCAACATCTATGAGCAGCAGGAATAAAAGCTGAAACAACGATTTCACTGCCTAGAGGAGTAGTACACCCTGACTGTTGTGGCATGAAATAGGTTCTAAGGGTCCAATATGGCAGGTGTGTAATGGACTGGTGCATGGGTTACCTGCCATATTGGACCTTTAGTTCCAATTCAAGTCAGAAAACTGAGCAACTTTTTTTTCCTTTATTCTTTGCTGGAACGTGGGTGTCACTGGCAAGGCCAAATCTGTTGCCCATCCCTAATTGCCTTTGAACTGAGTGGCTTGCTGGGCCATTTAAGTGGACAATTAAGAGGCAACTACATTGCAGTGGGTCTGGAGTCACATGTAGGCCAGGCCAAGTAAAGACAGCAGATTTCCTTCTCTAAAGATCCAGCCTAAGCCTTGAAACATAATTTAGTCTGACACTCCAAAATAGTATTGAGGTGGGTGCCACATTGGCAGACATGCATTTATTCAGGAGAAATGTTTATAAGGACTGGATACTTGTCCTGGTAATTTAGGTGGATGTTAAAGACCCAGTGGCACTATTTAAAGGAAGGCAAGGAGTTCTCCCAATTTTAGGGCCAATGGCACTAACAAATGATTAATTAATCATTCATTTCTTTGCTATTTGTGCGATTTCCTGTGGATAAAGTGGTTACTTTGTTTTCCCACATAATCTGCAGTTCAAAATAATTGATTGAATCTGATGAATTGAGAAAATGTATAAATGGATGTTTCTCCTTCCCATACATTGTTAACATTGTCCTTATACCAGTCATAGATGCAACTTGTATCCTCAAATGCCCTCCTGAAATAAAAGCATCTTCAACAATTCTGAAATAAGCCAATCATTGCTGCATTAATGGCATCCTTTGCTACTTTGTTTATATGCAATATTTTCTAGAAGAATTTCTTGTGCTATTTTTGTTACAGCACTAAAATGAATCCTGACTCAGTGCAACTTTGCAAGGACTGCATTCAGCTCTGAAAATGTAGGTCCATGGTTAGTTTGCCAGCTTGACGTGTCTGCTTTCCAGAATATTTAAGCCTTACTGCTTTGAAATTATGGTGTACCAATAGATATTTCACATCTCATTTACTAAAATTTAAAATTACTGCTTCTATTCATAACATGATGAAGTTTTCTTGCTGTAATTTAAAAACTGGCTTACAACACATGTTATAAAGCCTGCACTTATCTGATTTTTTAAAAACTTAATTAAAACTTTGAGTGGGCCAAATGTGATTGCTCTTGTTTAAATGAATAAACATAGTGCCTGTAATTCATTGAAGGACTTAATCAAATGTACTTCAAAATGATGTTCCAGCTCTAATTCCATGTAGATCCCCTAGATGGTGATATAAATCAACAGTTAAATAAATGTTTCGAACCAGAATTGTGAAAATCAAAACAAATACCACATTGCATTATTAATTAAACAAAAAATGAAACTAGACAGTAGAGAAAAGGAATCTGTATCAAAGATTTTTTTTAAATTGTCTAAGTATGTCTGCAGATACAATAAATCATGGACACCTAGAAGTAATATATTTGAGTGTTTCACATTACATCAATAACTATAAGAGCAAAGCTTGAATGGTTTACAACAATCGTTCAAAATCTGAGATCAGATTAGAGCCAAAAATCATTATTTCAACATCTGGCGCTTTTTATACTATTTCTTTCTTCAATTCTTTTTACATCCTTTCTTGAAAATGTCACCTCCTCTTAAGGTACAGTTTAATAAATATCGGGACAGCCCTCCATACCTCCATTCTTAAATAATTTTGGTTGCAAATGTCTCCAAGTTACCTGACTATGGAACGAGTCATATCCAAGCCATTATTCACATATTTCCAGCAGTTACTGAAAAGTGATTAGGAATAGGAACCCTGGCCAATTATTCTCTCCTGCATCCTGGCATCCAAGGAAAAAACCAGGGCCCATTCTTATATGCATAGCTAAGTATCACACCAGGCAGGAATACAATTAGAATGAACACACTGTTTAAATTGTGCTGTATAATCTTGGCTGTAAATTCAAATGGGATTTCCCACTGAAAAAGATCCACACACGGTTCCTGCTGGTACCACATGCCATTCATTTTACCTCCTACTGCTACTGCTTCATGTATCTAAGCCAAACTGAAAATAATTAAAATGTATTTCCGCTGGTGCGTATGGATATGTAAATAAAAACAGGGTCAGGTGGTTATGTTTTTTTAAAAAAAGCTCTGGCATTTAGGGAAAGTGAAAGTACAAAGTAAAACTAGTGAACAAAATGAGTTTTTGCCATTGAGAGAGTTTGAGAATGTAGGTAGTAATTTTGACTGTTACTATTTTCTGGAAATTGTTCTTATACAAAATGATTACCTTGAAGTGAAACCTTCCTGTCAGATGGATCTCATGCTGCATTGTACTGAAGCAGTGATGTTGGATATTGACATTTTTTAAAGGCTGGAGGGAGGGGCCTGAGCTCTCAGCCCATCCATATAAGGCAACAATGCAGTTTTCACGTTGCTAGCCTGCTTACTCCCCAACTGAGGAACTTAATCACCTATGTTGCGGTTTGCGGAAGTTATTATTGGAAATTGCATTAGAAAGAAATCCTAAATTATGTGATAAGGTGCTATATACTTACACAAACAAGAGGCATTTACAGATCTCAAAATTCAAGTCATGATTTTAAACAACTGCTTGTGTGCAAATTTGCCCCATTGTTTCTTTGTTGCTACCAGTAATTTGAGATCTGCCAGTGTTATAAAAGGGTGGATCCCAGAGTACTGCTGGACAAGGCTTGAACAGAAGCAATTCCACAATATGAATGTGCTAAATTTTCGTTTCCAGCTCCCAATCCCAAATCCACTATGGTTGCGAATCCAGAAATGCTTGTGGCAGAACCCAGAGGAAGACTTTGGAGGGTTTTATGACAATCAATGATAGTTGCCATGTTGACCATTACTAAGACTAGCTTCATATTCCAAGTTTATGAATTGAATTTAAATTCTACCAGCTGCTGCAGTGGGATTTGGACGGGCATCTGCTGTCCTGGGGTAGGATTTTCCAGCCCCGCCTGCCACCTGGATCATCCGGTCCTGCAGAAAGTCAATGGACTTTGACTGGGCTGACGAATCTCCCGTGGGGGGTCATGCCATGACAGGGCTGAAAAATCCCAGCCCTTGTGTTTCTAGGCGGGAAAAGATGTTGGTTTGGAAGGTGCTGGTGAAGGACCCTTGACGAGTTGCTGTTGTTCATCTTGTATATGGTACATACCACTGCTACTATGCATCGGTGGTGAAGGGAGCGAATGTTTAGGGCAGTGGATGGTGTGCCAATCAAGTGGCTTTGTTGTAGGAGTTCCTATCTTTTATGAGGCACCCTACTTATACTTCTTTTGAACTGCAGATTACAGAACATCAGCTTGGGCTTTAGAATACTAGTCCAGTGACTTTATTACTACACCACCATCTCCACCATGGGAAATTTTGAAGCAAATGTGTGGCCAATTAAGTGGCTGCCTCTGGGACCCCCTTCCAGTGGTAAGTCTGTAAGGCCATTATGGGGCTGTCCAGCACTGGAAGAGGTTGGTGCTGCTAATGTAGAAGAGAGAACAGGAGGCTGCATCAAGATGGAGGTGTTCTCTGAAGATCTTTCAATTTTTCAAAATAAAAAGTGACCACAGCTGCCAAGTCATTATTGTGGAGAGAGAGCCTGCAGCCACAGCAGGAGCCTTCAGGCAATCGGGACTGCTGGGGAGGGAGAAATTAGTGAAGACATTGCTGGTCCCCCTGGCCTGCCAATGGGAAGCCTGGGATTCAGCCTCAACAAGGCAAAATGCACCAAAGTTGGGAACATACCAGAAAGCCAGTACAATTAACAGCACATCCGCCTCCAAGTCTGCTTTTGCCACTCTATGAAAATCCAGCCCAATGTTTCAAAGTGGATACTTAATAATGGCAAACAGAGCTTAGATGTCTACATGAATCCATTCTAATTCTCAATAAATTAAAGTGCAATTGGATGCAACAGCTGCCTTTTGGCATATATATGACAAAATTCAAACGAATTCATGATCCTTTTATTGTTCAGGCAGTTGGTTTTATGAATGATCTATAATGGACAATGCAGAGGGGAAGAGAGAAAATCTGCTGTTTGATTTCAGAAGCTGATGTAACAATAGCTTTTCACATTTACGCAAAGCTATCACATTTCTTATTTAACAAAAATGTATTAAATACATAATCATATTTTATATTCATTCATATGATGTGGGCATTGCTGGCAAGGTTAACACTTGTTGCCTGTTCTTAATTGCTCTTGAGAAGTTGGTGATGAGCTGCCTTCCTGAACTGCTGCAGTCCATTTGGTGTAGGTACACCCACAGTGCTGTTATGGAGCGAGTTCCAGGATTTTGACCCAGCAACAGTGAAGGAAAGGCGATATAGTTCCAAGTCAGGATGGTGAGTGGCTTGGAGGGGATCTTGGTGCTGGTGTTCTCATGCATCTGCTGCCCTAGGGTGGGATTCTCCAGCCCTGACGGCCAACTGGATCGTCCAGTCATGCTGAAAGTCAATGGACTTTGGCTGGGCTGACAAATCTCCCATGGTGGGTCATGCCATGACAGGGCTGGAAAATCCCAGCCCTTGTGTTTCTAGGCGGGAGAAGACGTCGGTTTGGTAGGTGCTGGTGAAGGATCCTTGGCGAGTTGCTGTTGTTCATCTTGTATATGGTACATACCACTGCTACTATGCGCCGGTGGTGGAGGGAGCAAATGTTTACAACAGTGGTTGGTGTGCAAATGAAGTGGCTTTGATGGAGGAGTTCTTATCTTTTATGAGACACCCTACTTATACTTCTTTTGACCTGCAAATTAGAATAGAACAAATTGACTCACTCAAAAGGTTGTTATGCTTAAAAGTGTTAGTTTATTTGTGCCCAACTTCGCAGATTTAACATAAGCACATAGTTCTGAAATGGTTACAGGAAAGTTAAATGGCTACAAAAAATGATTACAGATTTCACAGGTTGAAAAAAGAAAGATTTACAAAAAGCAACTGATTTGTTACTTTACTCCCAGCAGTTCAACTTTTCACGGATATCTCGCATCAGATTGCTCAAATACGTTACTTGCAGCAAATAAACACTTCTCCAATATCTAGCTCAAATATGCTAGAAGATTAACTGTGGTCATACAATCACCAGAAGTGGCCGGCTCCTGTGGATGCGGATTCTTCCGTTGATGATCAGTCGGGTTCGGGCCACACCAATTCTGATATTCTGTCTCTGTCTCACCGAGGTCTCCTTCTGACAATTAATGGGGTCTTCTTCGTTTCACTGTAGTGCAGGTCTCCAATGTGTTCAATCATTTACACCCTTTTCCAGGAGATGGGGTTATATTAGCAAGCTATCTATCCTATGAAGCTTCTTTTAAAACACAATACCCAATTATGTTCTGTGGTCTTTGCTTAAACCATGAATGGCATCTGCCCAGAAAGTTGCCTATCTTTATTTTGCTTTCTCCAGTCATTTTCCATTATGTGAGGCCCTTTAGAGTCAATTTTCCAAGATAAGGACCCGTTGCTTTCATGCTCCCCAGCGTCGGATTTGGGGGACACCCCAAAGATGTGCTGGGGAATCCCTCTGGCAAGTTCCCAGGTAAGGGTTTTCAAGGCAATTGCCCAGAAGTGCTAACTTCCCCTGGACAATTGCGTTGCGCAATTTAAGTCATTTAACTCGCAAACTTCGATAGTTCTGCCGGGGTTATACCAATAGCTACCCAGGAAAAGTTAGAAGAACTAAAACTTCTTCTAACGTCTGGGTAACTATTGCAAAGACCCAGACCGACTCCATGGGACCCCCCCACAACCCAGCCCCACAACCCCCGCCCCCACCCCCCCCCCAACCCAGGACTCCCCTCATCTTCCCCTGACCTCCGAATACTCCACCTCCCCCTCCCACTAACCTCACCCCGCCCCCTGACCTCGGACCCGCCCCCCCAATAACCTTGGCCCCCCACCCTCCTCACCCCACCCCAACTTCGGACACCCCTGACCCTTGAACACACACAGCACCCCCGACCTCTGGACACCCCTGGCCTCTGGACACACACGCCCCCTCCAACTCCGGACACCCCCAACCCCTGGACACATACACACCCCCGACCTCCAGATACCTTCGACCCCAGGAAACACACACACTCCCCGGCCTCCAGAAACCCTCAGACTCCCGGACACACACACACTCCCCGGCTTCTGGACATCCCAAACCCCCAAATCCTAACCACTTACCTCAGACACTTACCTTCCCCCGGCCTGTCTATTTTCCTGGCCTTTTAAATTTACCTGCTTTACGGCAGCTTGTGCTGTAAAAAAGGGGATGCGGCTTCTTTGAATACACTGGATCGAGACTTTGCTGGGGCCTGTGAGGAGTCTTTCGATACAGGCCCCCAAGCAGCTCCAAAGAACAAAAGTGGCAACATAATTTTCAAGACCAGGTAAGTGTGCATTTATTTCTTCTAATTCCTGTGGGCCAGCGCTTTCCAACACTCGTCGGAGTTTAAGGTCCATTGTGTTTATATTTTGCTGGAACACCTCGTTTCACCTTATCTCAATTCAAGGCCTAGTTTTCAGAACTAAAACACTCATGTCTTTGACAGACCTGTTATAATTTCTGTTGCTTTCCTTGATAGCATTGTTTTGGTCTCATGGCTTGGAGAGGATAATCTTATTAAAAAACTGCACAGAAGTTGCTTTCTCAGTCTAGGTCATTTCATTGCAAAGTATGAAGGGCAGGATTGTCAGTCTTTTGCCCTGAATTCATTTAAAAGGTTTTTTTTTTGCCTAAAACACTCTCCTTTGTGTCTTAATGTGATGTAACACACTATGACACTTTTAACAGTTGTTTCTCATAGAGTCATAGAGATCTACAGCTCAGAAAAAGGCCTTTCAGCCCATCGAGTCTGCGTTGGTCAAACAAGTACCTAACTATTCTAATCCCAATTTCCAGGTCCACAGCCTTGTATGCCATGGCATCACAAGTGCACACCCAAATACTTCTTAAATGTTAGGAGGGTTTCTGCCTCTACCACCCTTTCAGGCAGTGAGTTCCAGATTCCCACCACCTTCTGGGTGAAAAAATTCTTCCTCACAACCCCTCTAAACCTCCTGTCCCTAACCTTAAATCTAAGCCTCCTGGTTATTGATCCCTCCACCAAGGGGAAAAGTTCCTTCCTCTCTACCCTATCTATGCCCCTCACAATTTTATACACCTCAATCATGTCCCCCCTCAGTGTCCTCTGCTCCAGGGAAAAGTCTGTCCAATTTCTCAACATAACTAAAACTCTCCAGCCCAGGCAACATCCTGGTAAATCTCCTCTGCACTCTCTCTAGTACAACCACATCCTTCCTGTAATGTGGATTCTAGTTTCTTTTTGGTTTTTGCATCACTGTTGTTCTTGATAGTGTTATATCATGTAATGTTTATTCCAAGCAGAAGTGGAATGTTATGACCAAATTCAAGAGCATATTTGAGCCAGTTGGATCAAAGCAGATTATTTACAAATGCTACAGTTGCAATATGCTCGAATAATATTCTGAAATATTTTAACAAGGGGAATACACCCCTGTTCTAACTGGTCAGATTTGGGGAAAACATAAGTGGTGGATGAAGTGCCAGTTACGTGGCTTTGTCCTGGATGATGTTGAGCTTCTTGAGCACTGTTAAAACTGCATAAATCCAAGCAAGTGGAGAGTATTCCACCACATTCCTGATTTGTGCCTTGTAGATGGTGTACAGGCTTTGGGGAGTCAGGAGATGAGTCACCCGCCTCAGAATTCCCAGCCTCTGACCTGCCACAATATTTAAATGGGTGTGCTTGGACCAGCCCTTCTGATATGTATTCCTTTTCCTCAGCTGAGGATTCCCCAGCATGGTTGACAGGGCTCTCAACTGTGTCATTCCCTTCTCCTGCACTTCACTCAGTCTGCAAGCATGACCCTGAGCTTCTGGTTGCCTGAGATTTTAATTCTACATCTTGCTCTCAAATTAACCTCTCTGTCCTCAGCTTCCTGCAATGTTCCAATGATGCTCAATGCAAGCTTGAAGAAAGGCACCTTACCTTTTGATTAGGCACTTTATAGCCTTCCAGACTCAACACTCAATTCAACAATTTCAGATGTAATCTCTGCCCCCAAATTGTTTCCTTCCTCTTTGCAGATTTTAGAATTTCTCTCATTATTGCACTGGAATGGCACCTGTTCATCATTGTGCCATTCATACCTCCTTTAGACACATCTTTTGCTTTTTTTACTTGTCCCATCATCACTCCCTTTGGCTTTGCATCACCGACTCTTTTGTCATATGATTCGGACATGATTCTGGGATTCCCAGCCCCATTCCCGGCACCCCCAATTTTCACCAGAGTGGGATAAGGGTGCAGGCTGGTGCGGATCGTGAACCTGCATCCTCTATTCCTGACCTGGCTCCATTGCAGCTTGTATGTTTAAAAAGAGGGTATTTTGATCAATTTAGCTTGATTCAATTTAATTGCATGCAACCTAATTACTGGATCCCAAATTACCCCTTTAAATTGTTTGAGTTTGACAGACATATGACCATCGGGCAAAGATTCAGCCACTGATTTAGTGAATAGCATCAAACTTTACTGAAAACAAGCAAAATAAAACAACATGCTTGTCAATTAATGAAAGCCACACATGGGAGAGTTTGATCATAGTCATGAAAAAGGATCACTTATTCACAATACACAGAGAAGCTTGACCACTTCTCCAGGGAACAACTTCAGGCATTTTAGCAAGACTATTTGATTGGATGTTTCTCTGATGGCCTTTAAAAAGAGTAAATATCTCTGCATATTGGGAAGTGTCCAATAAATGGTCTCTTAATAACTCTTCCCGGCAGTTTGACTGCAAATCCTGTGTGTGGTGATCAATCGATGTTAAGGAGCCATCCACGTACACATCCTTGGCACCCATTGTTGGTTCTTTCATGACTGGGTGCCATTCAGAATCAATTAAAGGTACTGACCACTTGTGAAGGTCTCCCTTATACAACAGTAGATGGGGCAATACTGATGTTCCTTTTGCAGTAATGTCAATGTCTCTGTGTATTAACTCCATTGTCCATCCACTTAAGCTGTGATGAGACTAAAAAGTTTCTAGGCTTCATGAGTAAATTCAGTGGTGTGTGCAGTGGGTGCAGAATAATACATTGCAAACCTGTGATGTAGGTGGTGTTGTACTGCCCAGAACATGGTTAGCAGATGACGGTCGCATGCAGAGTAGGTATTGACGGCCCCTTGCAGTATGCGTACTGCTTATCGGTTGCAGATTTTTTGAATATCCCTGACAAAGCACTGCAGTCAGACTTTGTTCTGTACAGGTCACTTCTAGGTGTAAAGGTAGAGTAGGGTCCAGTGTAGTAAGATTCACAGTTTGCATGACAGCCTTTTTAAGGTTGGTTACATCTTCAGTATGGCATGCTTTCCAAACTGACTGGATATTTTCACTCTGGACTTTTGAAAGTTCATACAGAGGTTTTGCCATCTCAGAAATGTTTGGAACAAAGTTTCTTTGATAACTGACCAAACCCAAAAATGACCGGGAGGTAGTTTTAGTGGTAGGCAGAGGTAATCTCTGAATCACCTTGACATGTCAATAAAACCTGAAAGAAATCAAAACTGTGTACATCTAACTTTATTCTTTGTTTGCTATATTGAAATGGACTTTGGCTGAACTAAAAGATGGCTGCTACTGGCCCCATGACTCACAGGATTAGCCATCTGTCTTGGAAGCTTCCAACAGGAGTTAGAAGAACAAAATAGTTCTCCTTTTGTCCTTGTGGAGTCTCACACCCCATGGTAAGACCATTGTAATCATGAAACCAGGGGACTCGCAGAGGCTGTAAATCGTTATTCCTGCAGAAGTGTTAACAGGCCTTTCTCACCCCTAGAACTATCCAGGTCCATTTCAAAAGGGGGCCACTGAAGAGAAAATGGATGTAATTTGCACCTTGATAAGCTTTATCCCTCTAGTAGAGTCATAGGGTCTGTCCAGACAATGGCACCCTGAAACAAGACCCACAGCATGGATGGTGACTCTTTCAGAGTGAATGACTAGGATACTATAGGCCATAAAACAAAAGCCAGACCCCAACAGCAGATAAATATCCCTTTTGAAATCATTGTGGGGGAAGTGGGGTCACATGACTCAAATGACCATTTTAAAATCTCTATATTCAGTTGAGAACTGAGAAACATCTGCTGCCTTAACACCAACAGAAAAGAACTCCAGCAGGTATCCCTGCTGACCAAGCAGCCAGCAACCATCTCTCAACCCCTTGAGGCCTGTTTTATTTGAAAACCATCCAACCATCGCCTGCCAAGCACTCTATGTACAGAAACGTTATCATGCTGCATCATCATTCACTTTAAAGGACTTTTGTGCTGCTGTCTCCAGCCATGGACTCATCTGAACTGAACTCCTCTATAAAGGAAACTCAATCTTTAATTTGAATTTTTGGATTCTGGAAATCATGTCAACTGACCCCACCCAACCCATCTGGATTTGTATGTGGAATAAACTAACCCTTTGAGTTGATGATAAAGAGACCTTGTTGTGAGTTACTTATACAATTGGACCCACTAACTGAGGGTTTGGGGAACACACCACAGCCTAGTTTTAAAACAATTAAAAACACTTCTGCTTACAGGCACAGTGAGAGGCTAAAGGATTGTCTCTCACTCTCCTGTTGGTAACAACCTCTATTTTGTGAATGCCTGGAGTAGCTCCATAAAGCCACAATTCTGAAGGTTACCTTATCCTTCAAGAACTGAACTTTTCACGGGTTAATTTTCAAATCTGCTAGAACCAGAGGTGTTACCATTTCTTATAGAGTCCTAGGGGTCTACAGCATAGAAAAAGGCCCTTTGGCCCATTGAGTCACTATGACAGTGTGCTTTCACACAAACAGGGGAGCGAGCTCATCCTAAGCGAGACACGGCCAGAGTGGATTGGCAATTTGGTGCACAGTGGGAATTCGGTACACAGGGGAAGAGGTGCTATTTGCATTTTTTCCTTGCTATCCAACTTCTTAAATCTTCAGAGACTGGTCTTGCCCTGCTGCAGCAGTAGAGGCTACAATAGAAAGGAGTAACTGGTAAGTAGTGGGTAAGGTTGGTTAAGTATTTACTACTTTAATCGCTTATAGTTTAAGGTCTTTTTGTGGTTTATAGTTTGTATATTCTACAGTAATGAGGATCAGGAAAGAAGGGCCCGAGAGTAACTGATTTAAAAGGTTTAATTTAAAGGGATAAGCCATGGCAGGAGAGCTCAAAGGTCCATGTGGGAAGCCAGGGACATTTCCAGTGCCCAGGACCAGCATTTGTGCAGAAAGCGTGCCCAGCTGCAGCTCCTGGAAGCTCGGGTTTCAGAGCTGGAACAGCGGCTGGGGACACTGTGGAGCATCCGCGAGTCTGAGAGCATCGTGGAGAGCACGTTTAGAGAGGTGGTCACACCGCAGATGAAGGGACTTGAGGAAGGAAGGGAATGGATGACCACCAGGCAGTCCAAGAGAAACAGGCAGGTAGTTCAGGAGTCCCCTGGGGTCCCGCTTGCAAATCGGTATTCCATTTTGGAGGCTGATGAGGACACTGGTTCCTCCAGGGAGTGCAGACAGAGCCAAGCTTCTGGCACCGTAAGCAGTCTGTCTGTACAGGAGGAGAGAAAGGGAGGAAGAGCAATAGTAATAGGGGATTCTATAGTCAGGGGAACAGATAGGCGCTACTGTGGCCGTCCACGTGACTCCAAGATGGTATGTTGCCTCCCTGATGCCAGGGTCCAGGATGTCACTGAACGACTGCAGGGCATCCTGAAGGGGGAAGGTGATAAGGCAGAAGTCATGGTACATGTTGGTACCAATGACATAGGTAGAAAGAGGGATGAGGTCTTGCATCAAGAATTCAGGGAGTTAGGCAGTAGACTAAAAAGCAAGACCTCTCAGGTTGTATTCTCTGGATTACTCCCAGTGCCACGAGCTAGCGAGCTTAGAAATAGGAGAACAGTGGAGATGAAAATGTAGCTTAAGAGTTGGTGCAGGAGGGAGGGTTTTAGATTCCTGGATCACTGGGACCATTTCTGGGGAAGATGGGACCTGTACAAGTGGGACGGTCTACATCTGAACCACAGTGGGACTAACATCCTTGCAGGCGGGTTTGCTAGTGCTGTTGGGAGGAATTTAAACTAATTCGGCAGGGGGAGGGGACACAGAATGTTAGCAGAATAGGGACACATCATAATACAGTAAAACAATCAAGTCAGAGGGAGTACAGCTGCATTAACTTTTAAGGGAGTAAGGCAAGGCTGGATGGCCTCTGCTTTAATGCCACGAGTATTACAGGTAAAATGGATGAGTTAAGGGTGAGGATTGACATGTGCAATTGTAATATGTTAGCCATCACTGAGACATGGTTGAGGGAGGGGCAGAATTGGCAGCTCAACGTTCCAGGATAGAAAATCTTCAGGTGAGATGAGGGTTGGGGGGGGGGGGGGGGGGGGGGGGGGGGGGGGGGGGGGGGGGGGGGTGGTGGTGGTGGGGGCGGGGGGTGTGTGTGTGAAGAGGAGGAGGTATTGCAGTATTGCATTATTAGTTAAGGAGTCAATTATTATAGTAAGGAGAGATGATATGTTGGAGGGGGCATTGAATGAAGCTTTGTGAGTAGATCTTAGGAATAAAAAAGGAGCAACCACATTGTTTGGTGTTTATTACAGACCCCCAGATAGTCAGTTGGAAATGGAGGAGCAAATATGTACACAATTTGCGGTGGTGTGTAAAAGCAATTACAATAGGGTAATTATATTAGGTGATTTCAACTTTCCTAATATTAATTGGGATAGACATAGTGTTAAGGGCTTGGATGGAGTGGATTTCTTGAAATGTGTACAGGAGAACATTTTAGGTCAATATGTAGAGGGCCCAACAAGGGACGGCGCAGTGCTGGATCTAATTCTGGGGTGGCTGAGTTGGTGGTGGGGGAGCATTTTAGTGATAGCGACCACAACATGGTACAGTTTAAGCTTCTTATGGACAACAAAATAGACAAGTTGCACAAAAATGTTTTGGATTGGGTGAGAGTGGATTTTAGTAAAATAAGGCAGGATCTGGCCAAGGTAGACTGGGAAAAGCTACTTGTGGGGAAATCTACAGAGGAGCAGTGGGGGACATTCAAAAAGAAAATGGGGAGGGTACAGGCTCCACATGTGATGTGATGTGCTTGGGTGATAGGAAGGAGTAACAAACCCAGAGAACCATGGATGACCAGAGATAGTCAGGTTACGATGAGAAGGAAAAGAGAGGCTTTTAGCAGGTACAGGGGAAGCAAATCAGTGGAGGCATTAGTGGAGTACAGAAAGTGCAGGGTGGAGCTTAAGAAAGCAATTCGGAGAGCAAAGAGGGGATATGAGAAAGCTCTAGCTGGTAAAAGTAGGGAAATTCCTGAGATATTCTATAAGTATATCGATGGGAAGAGGATAACCAGGGAAAGAGTAGGGCCTATAAGGGGCCAGAGAACATCACTAGAGTGTTGAATGAATACTTCACTTCCATCTTCACCCAAGAGAATGAGGATGAAGGTATCAATCTCGGGGAGAGAGATTGCGAGGTTCTTAAGCAAATTGATGTGGGGAGTGACAGGGTATTGGAGGTTTTGGCAGGCTTAAAAGTGGACAATTCTCCAGCTCCAGATGATTTGTGTCTCAGACTGCTGAGGGAGGCAAGGGAGGAGATCGCAGGGGCTCTGACCCAAATTTTTAATTCCTCTCTGACTACAGGGGAGATGCCAGAGGACTGGAGATCAGCTAATGTGGTTCCGCTATTTAAGAAGGGTTGTAGAGATAGGCCAGGGAACTACAGGCCAGTGAGTCTCACGTCAGTGGTAGGGAAACTGTTGGAGAAAATTCTGAAGGAAAGAATCTATCTCCACTTGGAGAGGCAAGGTTTGATCAGGGATATTCAGCATGTCTTTGTAATCCATATAAACTACATCAACTACACTACCCTCATCTACACACCTGATCACCTCCTCAAAAAATTCAATCAAATTGGTCAGACATGACCTTCCCTTAATAAAACCATGCTGACTGTCGTTGATTAATTCCTGCCTCTCCAAGTGTAGATTAATTCTGTCCCTCAGAATTGCTTCCAAATGTTTCCCCACCACTAAGTTTAGACTGACTGGCTTCTCTTCTTGAATAATGGTACCACATTGGCTGTCCTCCAGTCCTCTGGCACCTCTCCTGTGGCCAGAGAGGTATTGAAAATTATTGCCAGCGTGCCAGCTATCTCCTCCCTTGCCTCACTCAATAGCTTGGGATACATTTCATCTGGGCCTGAAGATTTATCTACTTTTAAACCTGCCAGACCACTGAGAACCTCCTCCCTTTCTATGCTATTTTCTTCAATTATATCACAGTCCTTCTGCCTGATTTCTATACCCACATTGTCCTTCTCACTTGTGAACACTGACACAAAGTATTAATGTAGAACCCTACTTATGTCTTCCAGCTCCACACACAAATTACCACTATGGTCTTTAATGGGGTCTACTCTTTCCCTAGTTATCCTCTTATTTTTAAATGTACTTGTAAAATAATGTTGAATTTTCCTTTATTTTACCTGCCAATGCTTTTTTATGCCCCCTTTTTGCTCTCCTAATTTCCTTTTTAAGTTCTCCGCTACACATTCTATACTCCTCCAGGGTTTCCGCTGTTTTGAGCCCTCAGTATCTGCCAATCCTTTATCTCTTTATCCAATCCTGTATATCCCTTGACATCCAGGGTTCCCTGGGTTTGTTAGTCCCACCCTTTGTCTTTACTGGAATATGTTAGCCCTGTACCCTCCCTGTTTCCTTCTTGAATGTGTCCCACAACTCTGACACAAATTTACATAAAAGTAGCTGCTCCCAGTCCACTCTGGCCATATCATATCTGATCTTATTAAAATCAGCCTTCCCCCAACTTAGGACTCTGATTTCTGGCCCATTCTTGTCCATTTCCATAACAACCTTGAATCTAACTGAGTTATGATCACCATCTACATAATGCTCCCCCACTGATACCTCTACCACTTGCCTGGCTTCATTCCCTACAATTAAGTCCAGCACCGCCCCCTTTCTTGTAGGACCTTCTATGTACTGGCTTAAAAAGCTCTCCTGGATGCATTTTAAGAATTCCGCTCCCTCTAAACCTATCACACTATGACTAACTCATTTAATGTTGGGGAAGTTGAGACCCCCCCCCACTATTACTACCCTATTATTTTAACACTTCTCTGAAATTTGCCTACATACCTGCTCTTCTTTTTCTCTCTGTTTGGGGGCTTATAGTACTCTCCCAGCAATGTGATTGCTCCTTTTCTGTTTTTCAGTTCTACCCATATGGCTTCATTTGAGGATGCCTTCTAAGATGTTATCCCTCCTTACTGCTGTAATTGATTCCTTGATCAATATTTTGATACCCCCTCCTCTTTTATCTCCTTCCCTGTTTCGCCTGAAGACCCTATATCCTGGAATAGTGAGCTGCCAGTCCTGCCCCTCTCTCAACCATGTCTCTGTGACAGCAATGACACCATACTTCCATGTGTTAATTTATTCCCTCAACTCATCTACCTTATTTGTCAGACTCCCTACATTAAAATAAACACCATCCAACCTTGCCAAACTCCCTTGTGCCTTAACTGGCCAATAATTTCTATGCCTACCAGACTCACTCACTCATTCTTCTAATTTTGGCTGTGTATCTCCACCTGATGAACCTCCTCTCAGGATCCCATCCCCCTGCCAAGGTAGTTTATACCCTCCCTAACAGCACTAGCAAACCTCCCCGCCAGGATGTTGGTCCCATTTCAGCTCAGGTGCAACCCGTCCACCTTGTACAGGTCCCACTGCCCCCAGAAACGGTTCCAATGTCCCAGAAATCTAAAGCCCTCCCTCCTGCACCATCTCTCCAGCCAAGCATTCATCTGGACTAACCTCCTATTACTATATTCACTAGCACGTGGCACCAGAAGTAATCCAGAGATTACTACGTTTGAGGTCCTATTTTTTTAATCTGTTTCCTAGCTGCCTAAATTCTGCTTGCAGGACCTCATCCCTCTTTCTACCTATGTCGTTGGTACTAATTTGTACCACGATCTCTGTCTGTTTGCCCTCCCCCTTTAGAATGCCCTGCAGCTGTTCAGTGACACCCTTGACCCTGGCACCAGGGAGCAACATATCATCTGGAGACATATCTACAGCCGCAGAAACGCCTGTCAGTTCCCCTTACTATCAAGTATCCTACTACTGTTGCTCTTCCCCTCTTTATCCTCCCCTCTGTGCAGCTGAGCCTCTCTCAGTGCCACAGTGTGGCTGCACTCCCCAGAGGAACCGTTACTCTCACTGTTTTCCAACACAGAAAAACAGCTCTCGAGCGAGATGCGCCCTGGGGATTTCCTGCCTACCTTCCCCTCACCTTTCTTCTGACTGATGGTCACCCATTCTCTCTCTGTCTGCACTTCCGTAAACTGTGGGATGACCACATCTAAAAATTTGTTATCTACGAACCTCTCAGCCTCGCAGATGCACCTCATTGCCTCCAGCTGCCACTCAAGCTCTGAAACTCTGAGCTCAAGTAGCTGCAGCTGGTGGCACTTCCTGCACACATGGTTGGTCAGAGAGCAAGGAGCGTCTAGGACTTCCCACATGTTGCAGGCAGTACATAACACGAGACTGAGCTGCCCTGCCATGCCTCTAGTTGAAAAAAACCCTTATTTTAAGTTAAATACAATAAAAAAGTTAAATTATTTATGTACTTTAAATAAAAAATAGAACCCTTACCTTTCCTTAGCTTAATCTATTTTAAACTGGAGAAAAACTGGAGTAAAAAACTGGAGAAAAACATTTACCCACTACTCACCAATCAGCTCCCACCTTTGTGCTGACATCACTTTTTGAAGTGACTGCTTCACAGCGATGCCTAGTAGAAACAAATGCTTTATCACTGAATCAGTTGCCAAGAGAATGTAGTGAATAAACTTTAATAGACACAGATCTTGAAAAGGTTTTCAAAATATTGTGGGAACATTGTGAAACCATTAGGCAGACAAGTCCAGGTATAACTCAAACGGTCCTGTACTGGTACTGGTCCTCAAATCTAACAGAATGCTCCAAAAACCATTGGAAATATCGATGGTGGAAAAACACTTTGCACCTGTTGGAATTTTTGACCAAAGGGCGGGTGCTTTTGCATGACTGGAGAATAGGCTGGTGTTTCATAATTTAAACATCCGGTAATCGATTGTTAACCCCCAACTACCATCAAGTTTCTTGACAAGCCAAATAGGTGAATTTGGCATGAAAGTGCCTTGACTTGCAATACCTTGCTTCAAGGAGGGTTGGATGGTGTCTCTAACCTTTTGGGATTGGATACTGTTTAATAAAGTGCTGAGGAGGTCCATTGATAGCATCCTCCCCTCCCGTCCTACCACATTCATGTTTAGTATATGAGTGGAAAATACACTGAGGTATTTCCAAATTAATCTTTCTACCAATTCATCCACGTTTGGGAGGGTTGTAAGCACAAGCCTTTCTAATGACCAACAGAGAGTGAATGTCTGAAAATACCTCAAACAATTGTTGTTATAAACAATAACCACGCCACATTGATCCAACATATCAATTCCCCATTTCCGAAGCCAAATCCATAATCCATGATTTTCAAAGCTCCTCTCATATCCTGCAACTCGGATTAACACCAATCTCTCGCTTTCTTTAGAACCCTAAACTGTCTTTGATTCTCACTCGCTTCAGTCAGAGCATTTTTTGCATTTTTCACACATTGCCTTTGATTAACCATGACTGAAGTAGTATGCTCAGCATTTAATTATAGTTCACAGATTCGATTATCCGATTCAATTTTCTTATGTTTTAGCTGCTGTTCTAACTCCAGACTCCTCTCGTCCTGCTCTTCAATGATCTCATCATCTCTCCTCACATAGAAGCAAGCACAATATGCCAGAAAACTGTGTGCTTTCACTGGCTTCCGTGCTTTAATATCCACCTTATCATCAATATAAGCAATACTGTCCCGAAGAATGTTGTTTGATGTTAAAAAGGCTTGCTGAAATGCCTGAAGTTCTTCCTTAGAGAAGCTGTTAAGCTTCTCTGCCTACTGTGAGGAAGTAGTTTTTCTCATGGCTATGATCAAACTCTCCTGTGAATGGCTTTCTGGAGTCAACCTCATACCTTCACAACTCAGGTGTCTTAGCCTTTTATCTCTGTCCCTCCATGTTCACTACTATGTACATTTGAAAGGGGGTGTTTTGATAAATTTAGACTGGATTTAATGTAGTTGCAGGCAGCCTAATTTCTGGATCCCAAATTACCCCTTGAAACTGAGTTCAACAAAGATATGACTGTCAGACAAAGACTCAGACACTGAATTAGCAAATAATACAAAACATTATTGAACATAAGCAAAATAAACCAACAATATACTTGTCAATCAAAGACTCAGTCAGCCAAAGACTATTCCATCAACTTAGTCCAGGAGCTAAAATTCATCAACTAATTAATAAAAGGAAACAAAGATAAAGTATATTTATCAACAAAACTCTACAGAATTCACTTTCTTCAAATGGATGGCCAATCCAGAAGAAACGGAAAATAACTTCAGCTTTTCGTGCTGACACATATTCATATCTGTTGCTGAAGAGCAATGCACCTTCCTGGGATCCACACTGACAGGAATTCTCATTTGTCCCTGGCCCAGTACTACTATCACAATCTTTCCGCTGACAGGAATCTTGCCTCTGTCCCCGAAGATCTAAACAGGTTTCCCTTCACTTGGTACTCACAACAATTTGGTTCCTGTAACCACTTTTTATACCTAAAAAGTGGCAAAAAGTGGCGTCACTTGTCTTGGCTCTTGTTGTTGTAAATGACTAATTGGTCAATAACTTTGCAACAGTTAATTTAATTGGCTCTGATTAATTGTGCACATTGCCTTAAACTTAAGACAATGGGTTGCTTCAAGAGGTATTCCTTATCTTAAAACCATGTAAGTATCCTATTCATTAGACCAAGACTAAGTCAGGCAAGACCAGTGTGTTCTTGATATTGGAAAGTTCAGATTCCTTCTTTCCCAGCCTTCATAACAGAATTTTTAATCCTCACAGAATGGTGTTAGTGGGAAAATACAGAAAACTAACTTTATTTACCAATGATTATTAATTACTTATCCTTCAATTAGAGCATAAATGATACAATCACCTGTTGCCAGTCGGTGACTACTATAATAGGTTAGCTTGTTGTAAAAGGTTAGCAATATCAACATGGTTTATTTTCTGTTCACATTTTAATATAAAATAGCTTTTTAAGATAAAATGGTCAAGTTAATGCATTTGCCTAAAGCCTCTAAAATCAAATCTAAAATCTAAGCCAGTTTATAGAGGATAGGTATCTTCCTCACCCTCTACAATTTTCAGAGAGTCGGGTCAGCTTTTTAAGAATGCGTGGTTCACCACCCCTCAGAGGTGTCATGAACTATAGTCAGGCTGAGGGAACCTTTTGAAAAGTAAGTTCAAAAGGTCTTACCCATGCCCCTCATGCCAAGCTATAATTATGCATTCCTGGCTGAGAGCCAAGACCTCTACCACTCTGTTGATAAAGTTACATCACAGGGAAAACATTGCTTGATTGACAGCTCTTTCTCTGTGATCTTCTCTGTCAATTGCACAATGTTTATCTACACAGTATAAAGTGGGTTCATGTGCTTACAGTTTCTAATATTGATACTTTAAAGAGTCTGGATGATTGCCATGGTTACAGGGTTGTAGTGGAACCAATTTTTATGAATCAATGACTGTTTTTTTCTAAAGCTTTTCCTCAAATATTATTGTTACTATAGGGTTCATTGGTTTTGTACATTGCCTACTGGGTGAATGGGTATGGAAGTGCCATAGATTTGCATGGTGGATATAAAAGGCCATGGGAGGGAGCGGGAGGGGTATAGGTTGGCATGGAGGGCTTGAGGGGCCATAGGGGGTGGGTGGGAGGCATGAGGTGATAGAGGTTGGCAAGGGGATTGTGTGGTGAGGGCAGTGAAGGGGTGTAAAGAATGAGGGCTAATGGGCTGTTTTTTGTTTTATTGATTTTATTGTAATGGGGATGAAGTCCCAGAGCGCTGAGGCCTTTGAAACAGCCCGCCTAGCAACCCAGCGGCCCCTGTGGCTGCCTCTAAACTCCTCCCGGAGGCAGCGGGTCTCATTCCAATTATCTCGCCACCCTCCAGCGCCACCCCCACCCCCCCCCAAAACCTGAACGAAAATCCCACCTTTGCAGGCACTTTCTCCTGAAGCTGGTGTGCCGAGACAGGTAATTTCCCTATCCCTACTGCCCATAATGAGATGAAAATCCAGCCAGTTATCTCTGTTTCTGTCTCCACAGATGGTGTCAGACCTGCTGAATATTTGCCTGCTTTTATTTCAGATTTTCAGCATCCCCAATATTTTTTTAGATGGCTGGTCAAGTTGAGTTTCTGGTCAATGGTAACCTGAAGTGTATTGATGTTGGGGGATTCGGCAATAGTAATGCCATTGGAGGTCAAGATTAGATGACTAGATTCTGTATTGTTGGAGACTGTTATTGCATGGCACAAATGTCATTTGCCATTAATCAGACCAAGCCTGAGTTGCTGCATGCGCTATGGACTGCTTTGTATCCGAGGATTTGTGAATGTACTGAACATTGGGCAATCATCAGTAAACAACCCCACATCTAACTTCATGTTGGAAGGAAGGTCATTGAGGAAACAGCTGAAGATATTCACAAAATAATCATAGATGAAGGAGGCAAGTCAGGCCTATTTTAATTCAACTATCCTGTTGTACGTTACAGCAACCCAATCCCCACCTCCCCAGTGCACCAGCCTCCGGACATTTTTTAAATGATTCCAAACTTTCCAGCTCTACTTCTCTTTCCTTTGCATTTTTTAAAGCTTGGAGCTTCAGGTTTGACACCATGGAAATTGAAGACAAGAAGGGGAGAATGGCAGTCACCCAAAACTGGCCTTAGGTCCCTGACAAATGTAAATGAGTTGATGAGTGGAATAGGCTGGGGATCTGCTTCATTCAGGATACTTCAGTGGCCTAAGCAGCAGCTGGAAACAGTCATTTTTCTTTCATGACTATTGAAAAATGTGGCTGTGGAGCTAGGAGGAGCAGGAGTGTTTGCCGTTTCCACAGTACTCAATCATCTGCTGCCATGGTTACTTTTGCCACTACTGGCACCACCCTATCCCCATGCTATACCTTAGGAATGCTCATCTATTAAACGCAGATGAGCTGCCAGTAGAGACGGATCATACACCAATAGCTCACTGAAGTAAACAAGGCTTACAGAGCAGTCAGCTGGGGTGCACGTGTCACTGGTTATCCCCCAAAAATGGGCCATAACTTATTTTTACCCCATTGTCTCTGAGGGCCACATAAGTCTGTCGTGAATTGAATTTATTTGCTAATCCATGCTGTATGCCTTTAAGGGATAGGAGCATGTGCCATCACTAGAAGGGATGTGTGTCATGTGATCCAATCTTAGTTTCACTTTAGCCTGTGAGCAGAACACAGTGCACACAGCTCTGTTGCTGATGTCTTCAAGTTTTCTATCTTTGTATAAATGTTTTCATGTGCCTAGTCTAAATAAATAAACCCACAGCATATTTACCCAATCCCTATGAGTGATTGGTGCCTTTATATCATTATAAAAACACAACACATGTCACCTTTTACTGATGTACACAGGTTGGGTCAATAAACACAAGCTTTCCAATTATACTTCATCAAGGAGAGTAAAAGGTTTTCTTTATGATGTAACTAAAGCATCCAGCCAGGGAATGGTACCTTGCAACTCAAAGTAACTGCTCTATTTGCATCCAGCAGCTGATGCAGAATTTATTGCAGTTGCCACGACAACCAGAGAATGTGTATCAAGGTCAGTCAGTCAACAGTCATAGCCTATAGCTGTGCAGTTGCTGCCCTTATTATATGAGCTGCAGATGAACAAAAACACTAGCTCAGAAATGTTCTGCTTTGGAGTCTCGTTACTTTCATTATATAATCTTTATGTCAACACACAATACTTTCTTTATTAGAGTAAAACATATGTAATAAATTTATTTTACTGCAATTAGCATACCAATAAAGCCTCGGTGCATTAATTCAACTGCTGCACTTTCCAGAAACTGAGGTGAATATACATGTTACAAAATTGGCAATATCAAGCAGATGTCAGGTGTGCTAAATCATAACCAAATCAGTGTTTTCTGGCTAGTCAGCCATTCACTTCACAACTAGCTGCATCATGCATTTTATAAACAAGTCTGTGATTCCTCCATTTCAAAACCTGTGCGCATTCTGGTGTGGCTGAGGAGGAGAAGCCTTTTGAGACCTCACCACTGCACCAGTTTTCACATTACAAACCAAACTAAATAATCACAAAGGTAAACAAGTAGAGATATGATTTAATTTTAACCTCAGGACTTATTTATATTATTTTAGTGAGCTGCTGGTGTCTGTCTGCCCTCTGCAGGCAGCTCGCCCATTTTAAAAAGGCAGATAACTAATTGTATATATTTGTATTACTGGTTTCAAAATCATAACATCCTAAATATTCTTATGGTAATCCCTCAACACAACATTTGATGCTTTTCTAAAGGAATGATTCCAACTCTACCATATATTTTCAACTCTATATTCATATTTCTAACTCTACAGTAATAATTACAATCCTCCTATAATAATTTCAACTCTTCAATAGTGTTTTCAGCTGCTCAAAATTGGTCAGTCATAAGGTGCTATGGGCCATCAGCAGCAGCACCACAATCTGGAGCTTTATGATCCTGCATATCCTTCACTCGACATTAGCATCGAGCCAAGAAACTACCACTGGGTCAATACAGAGCGGGGAAGAGAATGCCAGGACAAGTGCACCGAAAAATGAGGTGCCAACTTGACATGTTCAGTTGTGTCACATCCAGTCATAAATGGTGGTGTACAACTAAAAAGCTAACTGACAGAGGAGATCCCATGAACATCCCCATTCTCCACAGTGGGGGAGCCAAGCACATCAGTGCAAAAGGCTGAAGCATTTTCAGCCATCTTCAGCCAGAAGTGTCGACTGGATGATCCATCTCAGCCTCCTCCTGAGGTCCCCAGCATTACAGATGCCGGTCTTTAGTCAATTCGATTCACTCCATGAATTTAACCTGGCCTATTACACCCCATCCGTCTACTCTCCATCATCAGCAAAGTGGTGGAAAGCGTCTTTGAAAGTGCTATCATGTGGCACTTACTCAGCAATACCCTGCTCACTAATGCTCAGCTTGGTTTCTGCCAGGGCCATTCAGCTCCTGACTTCAGTACAACTTTGGTCCAAATATGGACAGAAGAGCTGAACTCCAGAGGTGAGGCAAAAGTGACTACCCTTGGCATCAAGGCTGCATTTGACCATGTGTGGCATCAAGGAGCCCTAGCAAAACAGGAGTTAATAGAATTCAGGGGGGAAACTCTCCGCTGGCTGGAGTCATACCTAGCACAAAAGAAGATGTTTGTGGTTATTGGAGGTCAATCATCTCTGTTCCAGGACATCACTGCAGGAGTTCCTCAGGGTAGTTTCCGAGGCCCAACCATCTTCAGCTGCTTCATCAATGACCTTCCTTCCATCATAAGGTCAGAAATGGGGATGTCGCTGATGACTGCACAATGTTCAACACCATTCGCGCCCCCTCAGATACTGAAGCAGTCCATGTCCAAATGCAGCAAGACCTGGACAATATCCAGGCTTGGGCTGACAAGTGGCAAGTCATATTCATGCCTCACAAGTGCCAGACAATGACCATTTACAACAAGAGAGAATCTAGCCATTGCCCCATGACATTCAATGTCATTACCATTGCTGAACTCCACACCCCCCCCCCCCATTATCAACGTCCTGAGGGTTACCCTTGACAAGAAATTGAAATGAACCAGCCATATAAAATACTGTGGCTACAAGAGAAGGTCAGAGGCTGGGAATTCTGCAGTGAGTAACATACCTCTGACTCCCCAAAGCCTGTCCACCATCTACAAGGCAGAAGTCAGGAGTATGATGGAACACTCCCCGCTTGCCTGGATGAGTGCGAGCTGCAACAACACTCAAGAAGCTTGACACCATCCAGGGCAAAGCAGCTAACTTGTTTGGCACCCAATCCACCACCGACATACTGTGGCAGCAGTGTGCACTATCTGCAAGATGCACTGCAGCAACTCACCAAGGCTTCTTCGACAGCACTTTCCATACCCACTACCTCTACCACCTATAATGACAAGGGCAGCAGATGCATGGGAACACCACCATCTGCAAGTTCTCCTTCAAGCCACTCACCATCCCGACTTGGAACTATGTTGCAGTTCCTTCACTGTCGCTGGGTCAAAATCCTAGAACTCCCCCCTTGACAGCACTCTGGGTGTACCTACACCACATGGACTGCAGCTCACCACCACCTTCTTAAGGGCAATTAGGGATGGCCAATAAATGTTGGCCTAGCCAGCAACCCCTCCATCCCATGAACAAATGAAAAAAAAACATTTTCAGCCAGGAGTGAAGAGTTGATAATCTATCTTGGACTTCTCCTGAGGTCGACACCATCAAATAAAAACAGTCTTCAACCAATTCTTTTCACTCCACCTTTTAACAAGAAATGGCTGAGTGCATTGGGTACTACAAAGGCTATGGGCCCTGACAACATCCGGCTATAGTGCTTATAGTGCTGAAGACTTGTGTTCGATCCCTTTAACCAAGCTGCTCCAGTATATTTACAATACTGGGATCTACCCAACAGAGTGGAAAATGTCCTGGGTATAACCCCCCACCATCCACTTAAAGTAGGACAAATTCAACCTGACCACTCCATCAGTCTACTCTTAGTCAGCAGCAAAGTGATGGAAGGTGTCATTGACAGTGCTATCAAGCAGCACTTACTCAGCAATTACTTGCTTGTTGATGCCCAATTTGAGTTCCTCCAGGCCACTCAGTTCTAGAACTCATTACAACCTTGGTCCAAACACGAACAAGAGAGCTAAAACTCCAGAGTCATAGAGGTCTACAGCACAGAAAAAGGCCCTTTGGCCCATTGAGTCTGCACTGGTCAAACAAGTACCTAACTATTCTAATCCCATTTTCCAGCACTAGGTCCATAGTCTTGTATGCCATGGCATCACAAGTGCACATCCAAATACTTCTTAAATGTTATGATAGGTTAAATGGTAGGGTTCTGCCATTTTCAGGCAGTGACTTCCAGATCCCCACCACCCTCTGGGTGAAAAAATTCTTCCTCACATTCCCTCTAAACCTCCTGCCCCTTACCTTAAATCTATGTCCCCTGGTTATTGATCCCTTCACCAAGGGGAAAGGTTCCTTCCTCTCTACTCTATCTATGCCCCTCATAATTTTATACACCTCAAGCATGTCCCCCATCAATCTCCTTTTCTCCAAGAAAAAGTATCCCATATGCCTTCTTAACCACCTTATCTACCTGTCCTGCTGTCTTAAGGGACCAGCGGACATGCACACCAAGGTCCCCCGATCCTCGGTACTTCCCAGGGTCCTACCATTCATCATGTATTCCCATGCCTTGTTTGTCCTGCCCAAATACATCACCTCACATTTATCCGGATTAAATTCCATTTGCCTCTGATCAGGCCATCTGACTAGCCCGTCTATATCCTCCTATAATCTAAGGCTATCCTCCTCACTATTTACCACCCCACCAATTTTCGTGTCATCCACGAACTTACCGATCAACCCTTCTACGTTCAAATCTAAATCATTTATATATACCACAAACAGCAAGGAACCCAACACCAATCCCTGTGGAACCCCAATGGACACAGGCATCTAGTCACAAAACACCCTTCAACCATCACCCTCTGCTTCCTGTCACTCAGCCAATTCTAGGTCCAATTTGCCAAATTGCCTTGGATCCCATGGGCTCTTACCTTCATTATCAGTCTCCCATTCGGGACCTTATCAAAAGCCTTGCTGAAGTCCAAGTAGACTATGTCAAATGCATTGCCCTCATCTACATGCCTGATCACCTCTTCGAAAAATTCAATCAAATTGGTCAGACATGACCTCCCCTTAACAAAACCATGCTGACTGTCCTTGATTAATCCCTGTCTTTCCAAGTGTAGATTAATTCTGTCCCTCAGAATTGCTTCCAATACTTTCCCCCCCACTGAGGTTAGACTGCTTGGCCTGTAGTTCCCTGGTTTATCCCTCCTCCCTTCTTGAATAACGGTACCACATTGGCTGTCCTCCAGTCCTCTGGCACCTCTCCTGTGGCCAGAGAGGAAAATTATTGCCAGCGCCCCTGCTATCTCCTCCCTTGCCTCACTCAACAACCTGGGATGCATTTCATCTGGGCCTGGAGATTTATCTACTTTTAAGCCTGCCAGACCACTTAGAACCTCCTCCCTCCTTTCTATGCTAATTTCTTCAATTATATCACAGTCTCTCTGCCTGATTTCCATACCCACATCATCCCTCTCACTTGTGAACACCGACACAAAGTATTCATTTAGAACTCTACCTACATCTGCCGGCTCCACACACAAATTACCACTATGGTCCTTAACAGGCCCTACTCTTTCCCTGGTTAGCCTTTTACTCTTAATGTACTTGTAAAATAACTTTGGAGTTTCCTTTACTTTCCCTGCCTATGTTTTTTCATGCCCCCTTTTTGCTCTCTTAATTTCCTTTTTAAGTTCCCCCCTACACATTCTATACTCCTCTAGGGCTTGTGCTGTTTTGAGCCCTCGGTATCTGCCATTAGCCTCCCTTTTTCTCTTTATCCAATCCTGTTTATTCCTTGACATCCAGAGTTCCCTGGATTTGTTTGTCCCACCCTTTGTCTTTACTGGAATATGCTGGCCCTGTACTCTCCCTATTTCCTTCTTGAATGAGTCTCTCTGCTCCGACACAAATTTACAAAGAAATAGCTGCTCCCAGTCCACTCTGGCAAAATCATATCTGATCTTATTAAAATCGGCCTTCCCCCAGTTTAGAACTCTGATTTCTGGCCCATTCTTGTCCATTTTCATAACAACCTTGAATCTAACTGAGTTATGATCACCATCTGCAAAATACACCCCCACTGATACCTCTACCACTTGCCTGGCTTCATTCCCTAAAATTAAGTCCAGGACCTTCCCCTCTCTTGTAGGACCTCTATGTACTGGCTTAAAAAGCTCTCCTGGATGCATTTTAAGAATTCCGCTTCCTCTAAACCTATCACACTATGACTAAAGTTAATGTTGGGGATGTTGAAATCCCCCACTATTACAACCCTATTATTTTTACACTTCTCTGAAATTTGCCTGCATATCTGCTCTTTTTCTCTCCGATTGTTTGGGGGCCTATAGTACATTCTCAGCAATGTGATTGCTCCTTTTTTTGTTTTAATATCTTCAGAGAACTAATCAAGTAGTTGAAGGATTCAAGGGCTGACCGACACTCTGACAGGCCGTAAACACTAATGCTTCATGCTATGGCCATCTTATACCTGCTGATAAGGGAGATGAAGTGGGAGTAACTGCCATTCAGATCAAGGCAGCATTTGATTGAATGTATCATCCAAGAAATAATCAAGGGTAAACTCTCCACTGGCTGGAGTCATACCAAACACAAAGGAAGATGGCTGTGGCTGTTGGAGGCCAAACATCTCAGCACAAGGCATCACTGCTGGAGTTCCTTAGGACAGTGTCCTAGGCCCAATTATTTTTAGCTGCTTTATCAATGACTTTCCCACCAGCATAATATCTGAAATAATGATGTTCATTGATGATTGTACAGTGCTCAGTACCATTTGCAGATCGTCATATAAAGAAGCAGTTATTGCACCATGACTTGAACATCATTCAGGTTTGGGTTGATAAATGGTAATTCATATTCCCACCACAGAAGTGCCAGGCAATGACTATTTCCAGCAAGAGAGAATCTATCCATCTCCCCTTGACATTCGATGGCATTACTATTATTGAATCACCTACCTTCAATATCTTGGAGGTCACCATTGGGCAGAAGTGTAACTGTACCAGCCATATAAATACAGGGCTGTAAGAGCAGGCCAGATGCTGGGTATTCTGTGGTGAGCCACATACCTTATCTCTCCCCAAAGTCAGTCCACAATCTACAAGGCACAATCAGGAACGTGATGGAATACCTCCCAATTGCCTAGATGAGTGCAGCTCCAACAACGCTGAAGCAATTTGATGCCATTCAGGACAAAGCAGGTCACTTGGTTGACATCCCATCCACCACCTTAAACATTCATTCCCTTCACCACTGGCTCACCATGACAGCAGTGTGCACCATCTACAAGATGCACTGCAGAACTCCTTTGACAGCACCTTCCTAACTTGCATTCTGTACCGCCTCGAAGAACAATTGCAACAGACACAAAGGAGAATCACCAACTGCCAGTTGCCCTCCAAGTCACACATCATCCCAATTTGGAACTATATTGCCGTTCCTTCAATGTTACTAGAACAAAACCCTGAAACACCCTCCCTAGCAGCAGGGTGGGTGTACCTACACCGCATGGACTGCAAAGATTCAGTAAAGTGGCTTCATAGAATCATTGCGGCACAGAGGTGGCCACTGGACCCATCATGTCCATGCTGGCTCTCCACCTTTGAGTGCAATTCGGGATGGGCAACAAATCAGGAATGTATGTGCACATCCCATGAATGAATTTTAAAATCTACAACAATAACCTACATTTATATACTGCCTTTAATGTAGTAAAACCTCTCAAGGACTTCATGGAAGGATTAATAAACAAGTTTGACACCAAATCACATGAGATATTAGAACAAGTGACCAAAAGCCTGCCCAAGAGGTAAGGTTTAAGAGTGTCTTAAAGGGGGAGAAAAAAAAAAAGAGAACTGGAGAGATTTATGGAGGGAATTCCAGCGTTTAGGGCCTAAGCAGCTGGAGGAAACACTGCCAATGGTAGAGAGATTAAAATTGGGGATGTGCAAGTGGACAATTGGAAGAGCACAGATATTTCACAAGGTTTTAGGGCTGGAGGAGATTACACAGATAGAAAAGAGCAAGGCATGAACGAATTTGAAAATAATAATGAGAATTTGAAAATTGAGGTGTTGCTGGACTGGGAGCCAATGCAGATCTGCATGCAAAGAATGGGCCTTGGTGGGAGTTAAGATACAGGCAGCAGAATTTTAGATGAGCTCATATTTATGTCAGGTGAAAGATGGGAGGCTGGCCAGGAGAACATTGGATTAGTCAAGTCTAGGAGTAACAACGGCAAGGCTGAGGATTTTAGTAGGAGACGACAGAAGCAGGAATGGAGGCAGACGAGGTTATAGACATTGAAGTGGGTTGCCTTATTGATGAAGTAGATTTAGGGTCAGAAGTTCATCTTGGGGTCAAATCAATGCTAAGGTTGTGAATGGGCCTAGTTCAGCCTCAGACAGTCACCAGGGAGAGGGAATGGAGTTTGTGGCGGGGACCAAAAACAATGGCTTCAATCTTCCCGATATTTAGTTGAAGGAAATTTCTGCTCATCATTGCTGGATGTAGGAATTTGACAGTTTCAGCACAGTGAAGGAGTCCAGATTGGTGGTGCTGAGATAGAGCTGGTGTCGTCACTGTACTTGTGGAACCTAACACTGCGTTTTCAGGTGATGGCGCTGAGGGGCAGTAATTAGGTAAGGAATAGGAGAGCCAAAAATAGATCCTCATGGAATATTTTCAAATCCACAATAATGGGCTGTAACTTCCGTGGAGTGGCAGAGTTAGATTGCCACTCCATGCTGAGATAATTATCCTGAAATGCAGCTGCACCTTTCTTGCCTGACCTTCCGACTTGTGTGGGGGGGTAATAAAGGTGCAGTGCAGCAGCTTCCTGAGACCTTGTCTTGAGGGCAGCTGAGTCGAAGGTAAGGAAGACATGGTCCCTTTTTTACAGTACTAGCTGCCAAAATGCAGGTAGATTTGAAGGGCCAGTCACTGAGAAGCCTGGGAAAAGGTAAGTTTATAAGGTAAGTGGGTAGGATGGGGAGGTGGGGGCAATGGGAGGAAGTCAGGTGGTCAGTAGGGAGGTAGCCAGTGAAGGGGGGTGGAGGCGTCGGACGGTCAGTGGGGGCGGGGGGAGCTGGGTGGTCAGTGGGGGGGTAGTCTCTGGAGATTGGTCAGATAGTCAGTGGAGTGGGGTGGAGGGGTCAGGTGGTCAGTGGCATCCTGGACTGTGGCATGGGTGAGTCAGGCGTTGAATGGTGGAGGCTTGGGTGTTCAGCAGGGGATGGTCGCATGGTCAGTGGGGGTGTGGTCATTGGAGTTGATCAGTGAGAGTAGTTGGGGGTTGGGGGTTATGCTGGGGATTGGGGTGATAGTCAAGGAGTGGGGTGGGTAGTTGGGGGCATGTGGAGGGCAGTTGGGGTGTAGTGAGATAGTCAGGAGGTCCAGAGGGCAATTGGGGGGGCGGTGGGGAGGGTTAGTCAGGGGTCTCATGAAGGGCCGAGGTGATAAGGAGATTCCCATGGGTGGGTTGAGGAGGGGGGTCAGTACCAGGAGCTTGAAGTGGTTTTAATTCTTCCAACTGTTTCTGGGTAACTATTCCTGTAAAACAGTCGGAACCATCTGAAGTTTGTGACTTAAATTGGAGTTTTGGATAGTTTCCAGTGCAGGGCAATTGCCCAAAGGAAGTTTGAACTTGACAGGCAATCCTCACCTGGGGACTTCTGGGGATGGGGAGGACTCCTAGCGCATCTTTGGGGTACCCCCCAGGTACAACACCCCGGAGATCAGAGGTTATGGGCCAATATTTTCAACACTATGGTAACATTGGCCCAATCGTTATTATAGAAAAAATCTGACAGCAATCTCTGGAGTATGCACTTGTGCAGTTTTACAGAGATGCAGGAGTTGCCGTCAGAGATACCCGGCTCTTCCACAGGCTGCACTGTTGTAGCCCTTGTCGATTGCAACAGTGTGAACTTGCTATAGTTGCCCACTAGTTCTGTACTAAAAGTGGTTGAAAAAGTTAGAGCTGGGACATTCGGGAATAAGCGAGTTTTTAAATGTATAACATGTGATCATGAGCAACCTCGCTGGGGACCTTAAAAACTAGTTTTACAAATATGGATTCTCATTCCTTCAGAAGAAGATTGGTGTTAGAGAAGAAAAAGTTGTAACAATTTTTTAAAATCTCTCTTTTATCAGTCTTTCTAAATCCCATCTGTAGTTTCCAATTTTCATTTTGCTCTCTGTACATTATTTAAATCTAATTTATATTTCCTGCTTTATTCTTCCTGATTTGAAGTCTGCATGTCTCAGTGAGGATTTTTCAATCTGACTGGTTGAAGTGCCTCGCAATTTCTTGCCCTGTTCACAGATGCCAGATATCCCCTGTAGAGGGTGGATTAGGGGAAATTTCCAGGGCTTTGTTTGCAAAAAGTCCACGGGTAACTGTCAGTGGGGCAAATGGTGGAAGCCATTCCTTCTACACAGTGGGGAAAATCCAGGGAATATATCCAACTTCACAATAATAATTCTAACACTACATTCACAGCTTCAATTCTGCAATAATATTTCTACTTGTCAGTAATAATTCCAACCCAATCATCAGCCCTTTGAAGACAGCCACATAATTTCTGGTAAATTTCACCTCCTACATTGAAATACTTGTGTTAAATTGTTCATTCATACAATCATCCACTTACTCTCATTAACAGAGAAAATGTATGGCATATCAGGAATATATTACTAGCTATACTATAATTAGGGTGGTGAATGGATGTAATCTTTTGCTGCATTGCATTTGTAACAAGAACTAGTTTAAAATGCTGCATCTTATCAGTTTCACAAAGAACAAAAATGTAAAGTACAATGTCAGTGACAATGCAAAATAGCACACTAATACTAATAACCATATCCTCATTATTCGCAGGCCGTCACCATATAGTGCACAGCCTATACATTTAACAAAGTAGGACTTGCATTTATATAGCACCTTTCTTGCTCTCAGGGCATCCTAATGTACACTTTTTAAGTGTAACTACTGTTATAATGTAGGAACGCAGTAGCCAATTTATACATAGCATGTTCCTACAAAGAGCAATGTGATAATAACCACATAAATTGTTGTTGGTGATACTGGTGAAGGGATGTATGTTGGCCGGGATACTGAGAGAATTCCTAAGCTCTTCTTTGAATAGTGCCTTGGGATCTTTTACTTCTGCTCATGAGCAGAAGGGGCCTCAGTTTAATGTCTCATGCAAAAGATGGCACCTCTGATAGTGCTGCAATCCCTCAGAAGTGCTCCAGAGTGAGGCCTAGTCTCTGTGTTCATGGGATAGGATTTAGAATTTTTCAGATGCTTACCCCCGCCCCAACTAAGATAGAATTGGTAGGTTTTTTCAGGAATGGCTTGTCATTTTAATTCAATGTTTAATATATCTTTGTTGTGATATTGAATGATGAAGGTTAACACAGTTTAATTGGTCACCTCTATTTTTTAAAAACAAATTCATGTAATAACAAAATAGCTTCACTTGAGAGGTATAATTAAGACCCTGGTTTAACATCAAAAACCTGCTGGTAATGGCTTCTTTAATGACATAAATACCTATATTATTGTTTCATTATGTATAGAATGTGTATTCATAATCACTGCAGTAACATTTCTACATTATTTGTGGTAATGTTCTTCACCCAGAATAAATCCAAGCTCTAGAATTTCATTCCGTTTAGCACAATGTACAGTGCCTTAGTAAATCTGTGCTCCCAAAGTTAATTTACTAGGGATTGATTTTGAAATGAATGTTAACTAGGTGGTGCTGATCTCAAAATAGAATGAGTAGACCTATTGTCAGTTAACCGGAATGCTGATGTCATTGTTAGCTTCACATAGGCCCACCTGTAACAGGCAACAGGTCCCATTACAAACAAGGATCCTATAATGTACAGATGACCTGAATATTATTTCAAGGTAGAACTGGTTGGGATTGCGTGCTGTGTATGCTCTGACAAGTTTCATTGCTGATAGAGTTAAAGAGGTCCTGGAAAGATAAGTTTGCAATAAGATTTGTGCGACTAAGAGGAGCAGGAGTACTTCTACGGGCCTCAGCAGTACCAAGGCTTAGGCACACCCTGTCAGTCCTGCTTCTCCATCTCTCCCAGGACCCATCCGCAGCTGCTGCCAACGTCCAAGCCTGCCAACATTTCTATGGCTAAGGAATGCCAGTTAGGGGTCCTTAGCTCACTAATATGATTAACAGGGCCTGGACCTCAAAATACGAGTGGTATCATGCCACCTGAACAGGTGACCAGCTGCCATACTGTGAACAAAGTTAAAATCTAGCCGTAGGGTTGAATGATGTTTCATACTGTCATCAGGGTTATTTTGGCATATTCAAGAAGATTTGATCATATGACATTTGATCGTGATAACTGATCATGTAATATTTGCCCAATCTTTGCAAATGTTATTGCATTTGTGTTAGTTGAGTGTCTTAGCATCACCAAGCCCCAAATAAAATTTGACTTTTTGCTTTGTAGTGAGATGAATAATTCATAAATTGAACATAAATATAAAGATTTAAGGACAAATAATAAGAAAATAACATAATAAATAAGAGTGCAGGTGGCCATTTAGCTCTTCGAGCCTGCTCCACCATTCATTAATGTCATGGGTGGTCTTCCTCTACCTGGATTGAGTAGAGGTTGACGGGACCTGCAGCAGGTAGTGAGAGAACAAACATGAGGAGGAATCCTACCTGACCTCATCCTCACCAATCTACCTGTCACAGATGCATCTTTCCATGAAGTATGGGTAGGAGTGATGACTGCACAGTCCTTGTGGAGACAAAGTCCTGTCTTCACACTGAGGGCACTGCCCACTGCGTTCTATGGCACTACCACCTTACTAAATGGGATAGATTCAGAACAGAGCTTGAAACTCAAAAATGAGCAACCATGAGGCACTGTGGACCAGCAGCAGCTGAAGAATTGTATTCCACCAAAATCTGTCATTTCATAGCCTGCTTATTCCTCACTGTACCATTACCATCAAGACAAGGAATCAAACCTGGCTCAATGGGGATTGTAGGACAGCATGCCAGAGATCAGCACCAGATGTATTTAATAATGATGTGGTAACCTGAAGAAGCTAAAACACAGGACTACATATATGCTAAACAGTAGAAGCAGCATGTTATAGACAGCTATTCAATACCATTACTAAGGGATCAGATAATAGCTCTGCAGTCCAGCCAAATTCAGTCATGAATGGTAGTGGGCAATTAAACAAATAACTGGAGGAGGAGGAGGCTCCATGAACATTGCCAACCTAACTGAAGGTGGAGCCTAGCACATGAACACAAACAACAATTCTGAAACTTTTGCAACCATCTTCAGCCAGCAGTGCCAAGTAGATAATCTCCCCACTATCTCAGAAACAGGTGTTTTGCCAATTCAATTCATTCCGTGTGATGTTAAGAAGTGGCTGAATGCCATATAGCAAATGCTATAAGCCATGACAACATCCTGGCAGGAGTTCTATAGACCTGTGCTTCAAAACTAGCTGCATCTCTAGCCAAGCTGTTCCATTACAGTTACAACACTGATATCTACCCGACCATGTGGAAAATTGCCCAGGTATGCCTTGTCCATAAAAAGCAGGACAAATCTGATGTGACCAATGACCGCCCCATCAGTCTCAATGTCAGGAAGATATAATAATTTTCATAATGTTATTGGAATTTATGGTAGAGTAACAGCAGAGTCTGTGTCTATGGGTTTGTGTGTGTGTGTCTGTGTGTGACTTAATTGAATTAAAGACAGCTGGTCTGAAGACATTGATGTAAGAAGAGAAGCTAGGTGTGAAATGCTAAATAGGTAAACATGGATGAGGCTTTAGAATATGGAGGTGTAAAGGGAACATTTGCATTTTTAAATAAACCAGAGTAGCTTGAATTCGAAAGAGGGGTGAAATGTTACACCTAGCCAGGTGAAGTTAAGAAACAGTGTGTTTATTTTTCCTGAAGATCACTGGTAAAATTAGTACTATGATAGATTTTCATTATTATAGAGGTAAAGTCCAAAGACATAGTGAAACAATGGGAATTTGCATTCAAAAGGGAAAATATGTATAAAGCAGAGAATGCTGTGTGTAAGGGCAGGAATTTTAAGATCTAACACAAATGTGAAAAGCCTCCAGCATCTAAGCCTCAAGCTGCTGTCTACATGGAACTGAAGCTGATAAAAACTCACTTTGAATTCGACTGTTCAGGGTATTGAGTTACTTTGTCTGGGTCTTTTAAAATCTAGGTGTTATATAGTTACCTTAACAGAGGTGTAACTGGGAGTTAGATTAATCAGGGGAGCTAGGAGTTATCATAATAGTAATTTGTAGACCTATGCATGTGCTTAAATTATTTCTTTCATTAATAAATGTTTAATTTAGTTTTGTAAAAACCCTCTAAGACTCAGTGGACTTATTACTACTGACTTCAGGGCATGCATCTTGAGATAAATATACAAATTGCAAAACAGTTGTGGCATTTGTTTCAAGATTCCCTCTGGGATTTGAGCAGCTCAGCATTTACCATCGGCTGTGCCATAACGCTCAATCATCAAAGTGATGAAAGGTGTTGTTGGCAGTGGCATCAAGCATCTCTTACTCAGCAATAACACATTCACCAATGTTCAGTTTGAGTTATGTCAAGGCCACTTGGCTCTCAACTTCGTTATAGCGTTGGTCAAAACATTGAAAATAGAGCTGAATTCTAGAAGTGAGATCAAGAGTGACTGACCTTGACATCAAGGCAGCACTTGACCAAGTATGGCATCGAGACATTCTAGTAAATTTGAAGTCAATGGGAACCTAGGGGAAACTCTTGACTGTTTGGAGTCATTCCTAGCACAAAGGAAGATGGTTGCGGTAGTTGGAGGCCAATCATCTCAGCTCTAGGGGATCACTGCAGGAGTTCCCCAGGGCAGAATCCCCCACCCAGCCATCTTCAGTTGCTTCATTAATGATCTTCCCTTCACCATTAGGCCAAAGTGAGGGGGTTTGCTGATGATTGCATAGTGTTCAGTTATATCCAGAACGCCACAGATAATGAAGCAGTCAGTGTCCACACTAGCAAGCCCTGGACAACATTCAGGCTTGGGCTGATGAATGGCAAGTAACTTAGCATCACACAACTGCCAGGTAATGACCATTTCCAACAAAGAGAGAATATAACCATCTCCCCTTGACATTCAATGGCATTATCATCACTGAATCCCTCCACAATCAACATCCTGGGGGTTACCAGTGATCAGAAACTTATCTGGTCGGCCACATACATTCTATGGTTACATGGCAGGTCAGAGGTGAGTAATTCATCTTCTGACCCCCAAAAGCTGTCCACCATTTTCAAGGTGTAAATCAAGAATGTGATGGAATACTGTCCATTTGTAAGGATGAGTGCAACTCCAACAATATTCAAACACTCGACACCATCCAGCAAAAGTTGCCTGTTTTGCACCACGTTCATTACCGTAAACGTTCATTCCCTTCACCACCAGGGCATTGTGGCTGAAGGATGGACCATCCACAAGGCAAATTGCAGCAGCTCACCAAGGCTCTTTTGACAACAAATTCCAAATCCACAAACTCCACGACTGAGAAGGACAAGAGCAGCAGATGCATGGAAACACCACAATTCTGACCTGGAAATATATCACCATTCCTTCATCATTGCTGGGCCAAAACCCTGGTTTTCCCCCCGCCAACAGCACTTTGGTGCTGTACTTACACCACATGGATTGCAATAGTTTGAGAAGGTGGCTCATCAGCACCTTCTCAAGGGTAATTATGGATGTGCAATAAATGCTGGCCTTAACACTGGCACCCACATCCCATAAACGATTAAAAACTATTCCACCTTCCTGCATTATCCATATATCCCTTGGTTCCCATAGTATCCAAATACCTAGCAATCTCTGTCTTCAATATACTAAATGACTTGAGATCCACAGCCATCTGGGGTACAGAATTCCAAAGATTTACAACCCTTTGAATCAAGGGATTTCTCCCAGCTGACCCCTTATTCCAAGTTGATGATCATTAGGTCTAGACTCTCCTACCAGGGGAAATATCATTCCAGCCTCTATGCTGTCAAGCCTCTTAAAGATTTATATATTTCATTAAGATCATCTGTCATTCTTCCAAACTCTAAGGTATAGAGGCTGAGGGCAAGATTATTCGCACGGGTTTCAGGATCCTGCTTTTAGAGTCAAATGGGGGGTCAGAAGCCTACAGTTTGTGGGAAACACTCAATTGTCTGTGATTTTCCCTGAATTGGCTAATTAATGGCCAGAAATGGGCTTGCTGTCCATAGGCTGTCAAAGCTGAGAGGCCAACTGGAAGTCCTCCAAGACCTTCTATCATAGGTAAATAAAAGATTGGATTCTCCAAGATAGAAGTGCCTTCTCTCCAACTTTTTCAACTTTTAAATGAAAAATGCCCTTAGCAGCTGGGCTACCATTATGAACTCCTACAGGGTGGGCTACAGCTGCAGCTGAAGCCATTCAGGCAGGGAGGGCCTCTAAGCCTGCCAGGATCCCTGACCTCCAAATCTGCCACCGGAAGGCGACCTCCAGGCAGCTGCACTTTTCTCTGATGCCTTCGGGACCTGGAAGCCAACTGGAAAATTACAGTCAGCCACTGACAACAGTCCTTAGTAGGTCTATAACAATTGGCTACCTGTAACTTGCCAGTGGGTAGCCTGACACAGCCACTTCTCCTGCCTTCGGGAAAATGGCCCAGGGGCAGGATGAAGCTGACAAATCGGCTCACTGGCCGGCAGTGCAAATTTACAGAATCGCAGAATAGTAGCACCGAAGGTGGCCGTTCACCCCACGTGTCTGCAACAGCTCTCCAAATGAGCAATTCACCTAGTATCATTCCCTCATCTTTTCCCATAACCCTGCACGTTCTTCCTTTTCACATACTAATCCAATTCCCCCTTGAATGCCTCGATTGACCCTGCCTCCACCACTCTCCCAGCCATTGTATTCCAGGTCCTAAACATTCGCTGCTGATTGAAAAAGTTTTTCCTCATGTCATCATTGCTCCTTTTGCCAATTACCTTAAATCTGTGCACTTTTGCTCTCAATCCTTCCACCAATGGGAACAGTTTCTCCCGATCTACTCTGTCCATACCACTCATAATTTTAAATACCTCATCAAATTTCCTCTCAAATTTCCCTTCTCCAAGGAAAACAGTCCCAACTTATCCAATCTTTCTATGTAACTGAAGTTCCTCATCCCTGGAATCGTTCTTGGGAATCCTTTTTGCTCCCTTTCTAATGCCATCACATCTTTCCTAAAGTGTGGTGCCCAGAACTGGAAGCAATACTCTAGTTGAAGCCAAACCAGTGTTTTCGCAAGTTTAACATAACTTCCTTGTTTTTGTACTCCATGACCCTATTAATAAAGTATAGGATACTGTATGCTTTATTAACCACTCTCTGCAACCTTCTATGATTTATACACATATACACCCATGTCCCTCTGCTTCTGTACCCCCTCTAGAATTGTACCCTTTTTTCATAATATTCCTCCATGTTCTTTCTACCAAAATTAATCATTTCACCTGTCCCTGTATTGAACTTCATCTGTCACTTGTCCACTCATTTCACCATCTGTCAATGCCCTTTTGAAGTTCTACACTATTCTCCTTACTGTTCACAATGCTCCAAGTTTTGCAGCATCTGCACATTTTGAAATTGTGCCCCATACACAAAAGTTGATGTCATTAATATGTTTCAGGAAGTACAACGGTCCCAACACTGACCTCTGGGAAACTCCACTACAACCCTTCCTCAAGTCCAAAAAATATTCATTCATCACTACTCTGCTTCCTGTCGCTCAGCCAATTTTGAATCCATGTTGCAACCATCCCTTTTATTCCATAAGCTTGCTCACAAGTCTGTTGTGTGGCACTGTATCAAATGCCTTCTGGAAGTCCATGTACATCACATCATCAGCATTGCCCTCATCAGCCCTCCCTGTTATCTCAAAAAAAGTTAGTTAGACATGAGTTGCCCTGAACAAATCTGTGCTGGTTTTCCTTAATGAACCTGCATCTGACCAAATGGCTATTAATTTTGTCCTGAATTATTGTTCTAGATATAATAGTCATTACAAAGAAAATCCAGCCCCCCGCCAGGTGTGTTATGAGATGGGGAGTGGGGGGGGGTGGGGGGGGAGTGGTGGTGTGATGGGGGCACAAAAATATGTTGGGTGGTTAGCCCAACACCTTCCTGCCCACCCCTGACCTAGTCCCCATAATATGGAGGATGGGTAAAGTGCCCACTAGCCCGTCCACCCTTAGGCCTATTGAGGCCAATTATTATCTACTTAAGGCCCTCAATCCATCTCCACTGCCATAAAATGCTGGGCAGTGGCGGGTGTGCGAGAGTGGGAAGGCTGTTATTTAAATAACCTGTTGAAAAGGCAGGAAAGAGGGGGTTCCCTGTGCGCATCAGGGCCTCACCCCAAACTTTGTGCCTCCTTTTCTGGCCTCCACCACCCACTTGCCTGCCTCCGTGCCCAACTGCACTGGGGACTAAAATTTCAGCCCGTAGTCTACTATATGTTCAAATAAAAACTAGTTATGTGATGTTTTGACAATATTAACAACAACAGGAAGCAGTCAATCAACATCTGATTCATCAAAAGCACTGATCAAAACTTCTGGCTCAATTTTATGATGTTTTATGCATGAAACAAAAGATACAAAATAAAACCAAAACCAGGCTTAATACAAATTACTGGCTCCTACACCCTACCCCTAAGTCCCAGCTTCAAGGAAGTGAGGCTCAGTCCTCATGGAGCAGCACCAAAGTTGCCTGAATTTTGCAATGATACACAACAGCACACATATGTCATAGGTTGACATGAACTCTCCCTCATTCCAGGTGTTTCTCTCTATCTCCTTCCCATAGATTGTGATTTTCTGTTTTCCCCTCCCTCCCATAGATTTATGTTCCTCTCTCCCCTCTTCCTCTATTCTGTGCTGCTTTCTCTTACCCCCCGCCCCCCTATTTGCTTTCTCAGGAGTCAAGAACTTCCACGTGATTGTTTTCTTGTCTCAATACTGTCATCCTCATAACTGCCAATGAAGTGGGCATTTCCAAATAACAGGGAAACCAGCAGGGCCCAGGCAACGCTGTTTGGTTGCGAGCCACAACCAAAAGAGTACTGCACGTGCACAAACCACAAAATGTACTTTTTCCCCAGGTCACCAGCAGCAGAGCTCGGGAGGCCAATCGCCAATCCGGTAGACTCTGCCTAAAACAGGAGGGTTGAGAACCCTAATTTTCATAGAGACATTTAATGGGAGGCTAGGTAAGAACATGAGTGAGAAAGGAATGGAAGGATATATTGATAGGGTGAGATGAAGTTAAGTGGGAGGAGGCTCATGTGAACCATAAACGCCAGCATTGATGTGTTGGGCCAAGTGGCCAGTTTGTGTGCTGTAAGTATATAATGATTCTACAGCTCTGTGACCTCAGCTCACTGCAGGCAGCTGTCTATATAATTAGTTTAGTCATAGGAGATAAGGATACATCAATTAAATGAACAACCAGGTGCAATTAATCACAGAATATGCACATATCAGGAGGATAGTTGCATTATTAGGTGAATCATGGGCTGATCCTGGTGAAATAACTTCAGGCACATTTGCACCTTCATCTGTGAGGATGTAGTTCCTATAGAATCTTAAATTTTAGAGTTATTAAGCATTAATATGATTGTGTAGTTGTGAGGTGGTGCTAACATTACACATTGTGGTGATAACATACAAAGCAGCAGTATATTTTAATTGCCCTTTCCCACATTGTTATGGGATAGAATTTCCATTGGGCAAAGCAAATTAATTTGAATGTGATGAATCAAGTCATTTATTTTTATTTTATTTGTTCCAGCGGAGGAATGGGAATGGAAACATACTGGTAATGTTGCAGGAATAATAATCCAGAGGGCTGGACTAACAATCCAGGGACAAGGGGCTGAATTTTGTCCAGGCAGTAGAAATTCCAATACCAGAGCTGAAACCAGGAGGTGGCCCCACTTCTGCCATCTGCCGGACCAGGTGAAGGCATATTGCCAATGGCCAATTGGGTTTGGCCAATTAAAGTGCTGGCCTGCATCTAAAACATGCCAACTCAGAGGGCCAGCTCCTCAGTTTCTGGTGGCCAGTGCTGAGGCTGTAGCTGCAGGGATAAGGGGCCTCAATGGCTGGGTGCACTTGAAGAAAGGTAAGTGGGGTTGGGGTTGATGGGACTAGGCAGGCAAGCCCTGGTGATCTGGGGGGATGCGAAGGGCAGCACCAGCAGCATTCTTGCCTTGAGGTGGTCATTGCCCACAAAGGAGGGTCCCTGCCACCAAAACCCACTGGGAGATCAACAGGTTTCCCAAAATAGCACCTTCCAAACCTGTGACCTCATCACAGAAGGACAAGGGCAGCAGGTGCATGGGAACACCATCACCTGCAAGTTCCCCTTCAAGCCCCTAACACTATCCTGACCTGGAACTATATGACCGTTCCTTAACAGCACTGTGGGTGTACATACACCACATGGGCTGCAACAGTTCAAGAAGGCAGCTCACCAGCATCTTCTCAAGGGCAATTAGGGATGGGCAACAAATGCTGGCCTAGCCAGCAATGCCTGTATCTCGTGAAAGATTTTAAAAATGTTTTAATTGGTGGTCTCCCCACATGGTGATGGGCATCCCCTGATGCAGGCAAAATGCCCAGGGAGGGGGAGTTGACCACTTCAGTTGCTCAGTTGGCCTCTCAATGGACAGGTGGTCAAGCTGCCAAACATCCGACAGCTGGCAAAATGGCAAGGTGGTGAGAAGACCCTCCACTGATGTCTTCCTTTGACATTTTGCCAACCTTCCTGTCTCACAGCCTATTGCCAAAGGGCTGATAAAATTGTGGCCAAGAGTTTAAATCCCACCATGGGAGCTGGGGACTTTAAAAATTCAATTAATTAAATAAATCTGGTATAAAAAGCTACTTTTAGTATTGATGACCATGAAACTACTGAATTGTTGCAAAGCCCACCTGGCTCACTTGTGTCCTTCTCTAAAGGAAATCTGTCATCCTTACCCAGACTGGCTTATACGTGACTCCAGCCTCACAACAATGTTGTTGATTATTAACTGCCCTCTGAAATAGCCTAGAAAGCCAGTTGTGTTCAAGAAGTTGACTCAACTTCACCTTCTCAAGGGCAATTAGAGGTGTGCAATAAATGCTGGCCTTACTGGTGACATTCATGTCCCATGAATGAATCATAAAAGGAGGGCACTTCATTATCAATGCACAAAAATCTACTAAACTTGCTTTCAAAACTGAAGGTTACTGATTCTTGTATTTTAGTTAACATGTTTTGGTATTCTGATGTAAACCACAGACAATCTTAAGAAATGTCACATTTGTTCATAAATTACATAGTACATGGGTTTAAACAAAACTGTACAGCTTGAATACTAATTTTCACACCGTGAAAACTTGTGATATTGTATGCATACCAATGCAGACAATGACATGTAGCTTTAAGAAACTGCAGAGTGACATCACCATAACATCATCATGTGTAAGGCTGGAGGGTAAAAGGTAAAGCCTCCATGTTAGATGTTCACTATTGCCTACGATCTCTACCATAGGTGTTCACTATTATCTGTGACTTTGTATCAATACGACTTTATGTATATCTTATGAGTTAGGCATATAGTCAAGTAACCAGCCTATGTAACGGTTAGGACCCAGGCTAGAACAAGGCCTGTGCAGAGTTGAATACAGTTGCTAATAATAAACTTCATGTAATTGTGTTTGACCAGAACCCTTGTCAGTCTCAATATCTTGCTTGGCATAGATAGCACAGAGACAGATCCCTTGAGGTCTACATTGAGATCCTCAACATTTATGATGGCAGCAGACTGTAAGAGATTACATCATGGTTGGCAGTGGAGGTCGCTCTTCAAGATCTCACAACAGCAAGGATGATTTCAGAAGATACCAGAACACAAGGCAGAGGACTACTTAAGCAGCAACATCAACAGTAGTGATTCTACTTACCCTGCTCCAATCCAGACTCCTCGAAGGAAGGACAGCCTGTAAGTACAGCACTTTAAGGGGAGTCACTCACAGCGAATATTAGTTCAGGTGCTTCAATTTAAAAACGAAAAAGATCCAGTTCTTCAACCACAAGAACTTGGCATCCGACATTAGGCACAGACTAGTTCCAACAGACATCCGAGTTCAGAGCAAGTGAAGACTTCACTCCAAGTTCAGTAATTTGGGCAGTAGGTTTTGTTTTATCTGTATATCGGGATCAGCTATTTGTAAGCGACTCATCCTAACAGTGAAGGCTTGAGCGTCAAGTTTGTTTGAAAAAAAACAACGTACCCCAGCTGAGAGTGCCGGGCGAGGAAAATTCCAATGGGTCTCAGCAGAGCTGAGCACGACTGTCTGTTGGTTCTGCCACATTGTTTTTTCAGTTTCGGTGTCAAAGCCAGCTTTCTCACCCCTGATGATTGAGCAACCCAGCAGAATAAAACGGCACAGCTTCAATGCTGCAACAGAAACAATGAGCAAGACAAAATCTCTGCAATCTAAAGATCTGCATTTTTAAATTAAGCCAGACTAGAAGTTTTGAAATACTACTTTTAAAATACACAGAAAAAGGAGAAGTTTTTTCTCTTAGCAGCACACTGTTATGAGCCCACAGTAATACATTGTTGCAGCATCTGTTCTCCAACAGCACAGGGACCACAGACAGACAGCAAGTGCAAATTCTCACCCAAAGAGACACAGCACTCAGCACTACATCTGTGCAGCACCCAGTGCAGCCAATAACCAAGAATATCACAATGATGAATACAGACTTGACTATGATCAAGAGATCTTCTTGCAGAAATTTAACTCTTTAGACAGAAGATGCACTTACACTTTGTGGGCCAGCAGGTAAAGGAACAAGAGATAAAGGCCTCCAAATTACTAACTGCCCTTGGCAATGAGGGGCTAATGCAAACTCGTCAGGTCTGTCTGATGAAAATCCAAAAGGACCCTGATAAAATCTTCAAGCTCATTGAAAATCAACTAAAGGTCCAAATTAACTTCAGAATTCACAGGCTAGAGTTCATGTCGTACTGACACCAGCCAAGAGAAAACATTGATCAATTTATAAACAGGTGCCGGCACAAATGAGCCAAATGCAACTTCAATGCTGATGACGTTGTGGAGAGATTGATGGAGCTTGTCATTGCTCCAACGTCCATCAAGTTTTTCAGGAAAATGCAACTAGGCTAAGCCAAAGGTTACTCAATAGATGTACTACTGGATGAAGGTAGAAAATTTGAGGCATTGGTGATTGGTGAACAGCACCTTCAAGCCCTCAATCTATCATTGCTGTAGTAACCAAAACAAAGACTCCCAAAACCTGCATGCGGTGTGCTCTTACACACTTACCAGGCAATGTCCAGCATTTTTCGACATGTGCAAAACATAATTCACCTGAAGGACTTGGGCAAAAATGTGTCACAAACGCAACGAACTAGACATGCCCAAAGTACAAAACTCACAACAAAGAGGGACTTTGCAGAAATCCGATACCAATGACAGTTCCAGGGCTCATCCTGCAATAAACATGCCAATGAAGTGCAAGACTAGTACACCACAGTGTACAGATCCAAGCTGAACTGTACATATTGTCAACTTCACTCACCATGTGGATGGAGTCAGACAAGCTGAAGCATTTGCCACTGTAAACGTTAAATATTCACAACATTATGGACAGTGTACATTACATGTGAAAGTCTTACCATTGCACATTCTCAACAGCACATACACGGGACAATGGCACGGCGTACTCCAGTCAACATCTGACAGGCTTACTACCTATAACCAGTCTGACATCCCCTGCTTGGCACCATCACAGTACAATACCAATACGGAAGATCCAGGTGGACACCAGAGATTTTAAATGTTGTGAAAACCAGTGGCCCGGCAATCATTGGTCTGACAGCGTAAAGTGAAATGCACATGGTTACTATCCATGACATGGCACAGGCCACTATCACTGCAATGGAAAGCACCAAAGGAAGAATTGGCTCCAGAAAGGACCTTGCAGCCATGTACCCAGATCACTTCATCACCATCAGAGACTTCAGGGGTGATTCAGGGCTGCACCTAAAGGACGATGCTTAACCCAGCATTGACCCACCTAGGAAGTGCTGCATCCATGTCCAAGACAAGTTGAAGACAGAGTTGGATACAATAGTCCACAATAAAATCATCTGGAAAGTCGAGCACCATACAGACCGGTACAATTCTGTTACCTATGTACTAAAGAAGGGTGGTACGCTACATTTATGCCTGCACCTGAGACGGCTCAACATGGCACAAAAGTGATATCCGCACAAAATCCCCACACTTGAGGAACTGAATCCCAAGTTCGTGGGCCCAATACTTCTCAGAATTGGACCTCAAGAATGGCTACTGGTCTGTCTATTTGGCACCAGCATCACAAGAGCTCACCACATTCTGTACCCTTTTTGGATGGTTTTGCCTCTTGCAGTTGCAGTTTGGGCTCTCTGTGAGTCAAGGCGTGTTTCAACAACACATGGACCACATCATAGGAGACGTGCCCGAGTGTTTGTGCATTGCCGACAACATAGCAGTCCTTGGTAAGATTAAAGCAGAATATGACAACAACCTACACATGCTCATGGAGGCAGCCAGAAAGCATGACCTGGTTTTTAATAGTGCAAAATGCCAAATCAATGCGAGCCTGATCAATTTTTTCAGCTCCATCGACTCCTCTCAAGGAATTCAGCCAGATTCAGGCAAATTAGAAGATGTGTGAAAGATGCCCACCCCACAATACAAAGACAGCCTGCAAAGGTGTCTTTAAAAAACCTAACTTTCTATCTCTGTACATTGCAGGCTTTGCAGCCAGAGCTGCCCCACTCAAGGACCTCTTCAAGTAGAACACACCATTCATATGGCAAGAGGAGCACCAAACGTTTTTCAGAGTTTGAAGGATGCCCTGTCTTTGAGCTCATATGTCTTGCAATACTACAATGCCTGATATTCACTGTTAAGTATGTTCTCACAATGTTTTTCTTTTTATTAAACGGGAAAAGGGGAATGCTGTGATATTGACATGTACCTTTTTGAAGCTGCATAATGACATCACTGTGAAATCATCCTGTGTAAGGCTGGAGGATACAAGGTACAACCTCCATGTTAAATGTTCACTGTTGCCTGTGATCTCTACTGCAGGTGTTCACTACTGTTTGTGACTCTGCATCAATAAGACTTTATGTATACCTTATGAGTCAGGCATATAGTCAAGTAATCAGTCTATGTACTGTTAGGACCCAGGCTAGATCAAGGCCTATGCAGAGCTGTATATAGTTGTTGCTAATAATAAAATTCATATAATTGTGTTTGATCAGAATCTCATCAGTCTCAATTTCTTGCATAGCATAGAGACAGATCCCTTGAGGTCTACATCAAGACCCTCATCATGTATGATGGCAGCAGACCGTAACAGATCCTGACAAAAACAGCATTGATAAAATGTCATTTAAATTTCAAGGCTTGTCCATATTTTTTATATGTATGTATTTGTACACATTTGCATGCTGTCTTACATTCTTGTAGTATAGATCTCTCAGTTAATGAGCAGTTTTTCAACAGGGGAAATCTAGATATATTATTTAGAATATTAATAGATCTTATGCTAGTACATTTCATTTTGGAACTTTGGTACATTTATTCACAAACCAAGAAAATAATCCAAACTCCTTAACTGGTTTATTGTTCTCATTTTTTTTTTTATTATACTTTGGGATCATGGATTTGTGTTCAATTACTAATCATGTTGTTCTTGTCATTTTTTAAAACAATGTTCCCATATTGTTAGCGAAAATTTCTAAATTTGTGAAAGAGAATTCAAACCATGACCAAGAAATCAGCATAGTTCTCTTGCTGCGGAGGAAAACAGCCTATTTTGCACCAGGAAACCGTGTATCAATGAACAACTGCAGACCATTTGAGATCTATAATTACAATAACTATCACTATAAGCATTCACATTTATATCTACAGGAGTTGCAATCAAATCTGTATCATGCAGGATGACTACGCAAATGGTTACTTCCTTCTGTGAAACCAACATGAAAGATGCATTGTTGGTAACCTGTAGCACACTTTCCAACATTTCTAATGTAAGTTAACATACTTTGGCACAGAAACAAAGACAAATGGTCGGGTCCACCTTTACAGATCTATTTAAAGCCAATCACCTGCTACAACTCTACCTCTTCAACCATGTATTTCTAGTCTATCTGGTCCAATGTAGACTGAGATTACAGTGGAACATAAAACATCATTTTTTGAATATCCTTCAAAAATATAGCTCGGAAGATAGTCAAATAGTAGGAAACAGGATAGGTTCTTTATGGCACTCATTAACACTAAATTGATGAATTTGTATGGAAAATTTTATTTGATAATAAAAATAGCATTCACAGACTTCTTTTTGTAGCTACATATACATTGTGATCTGTTTTGGGATTGGGGGGAAGAAGCTATAAGGATAATATTAACATCTACATACTATACTGTACTACACTAAAATTATGTATATAGCCACATGGGTCAAGCTACGAATAATGTAGTATTTATATATGCATAGTGTTTTATAAAAAGATTTGCCCATATATTGCTTTCAATCTACACAGCGGAACATTAGGCCTATAGCACATTGCAAGAATTAATGCTTAAAGAACACAGACTGCATACAATTATCTCATAATATACAGGCAGGTTCACCATCAAGAAATAGAATTTCAAAACCAACAAAAACTTAATAATTATTGATATAGTATTCCTTTTGAAAACAGTTCTATATACCTGAATCATTTTGCTTTAAAATATGTCCCATAAATCAGTTTGTTCCATTTCTGAAATATAAACACTATCACATTCCTCACAACTAGTTTTGCCATAGTTTTACTTTTTTTTTACAAGAAAGGCAACATTTTCCAACAGGCTCAATTAATTACAATTTAAACTTTGTACACAAGATGGTTAGTCATACATTTGTACAGTACCATGGCAACAACAGTGATAAAACTTGCAATGCTTACTTTAGTGTTGTAATGGAAATGTGAACAGTATACATATACACACTGAAGCACTGAAAGCAGTTCACTTAGTGGTTCAACAGTAATGAAGAGCTTCTTCATGGCTCAGCTAGGCAGTTTCTCCTTTCATGTTTCAAGCAGTGCCACAGCAGACCTTCACCACACAGTCCCCTTTTGCAATTGGCTTAGAAATGATCAAATTAATCTACATTACTATTTCACTTCAAATCTTGAATATGTTTACAATTGATGCTAAAGCCTGCACAATCTCTTTAGCCATTTTTCTATTGGTCTAAACACACTCTCTCCTTCATAAGTATATCAACATCACGAGTCATATTACTCCAGTTTAGAAGCTTGCTCTTCTTCTATGTCAGCAACTCACCAGTTTAAACAATACCATACCCATCAATTTTTAGATGTTTCAGAAAGCCTCCAAACTTTTTGTGTGATATAGAAAAATACTTAGTATTAAAACGGCATAGTGTTTCGACAAAGTGCAATTATTTTGTGCTAATGTCATCTGGTTTCATTACAATGTTGGAGACACCCCAAGGACTAACAAAATATCTGGCAAGTTATCTAAAATCAATAATACAATTAAGGCTTACATTTGACATGTAGTTTCAATACTATTTTCCTTTTGAGCAATCCCTAGCTTGTGTTGGGTCAGGCACATTTTACTGTTATCATTTTCCTGACATATATACAGTGTCATTTTTGTTTGTATTCTGTATTTTTTTTTACATCAATAGGCCTCAAGTCTTTTCAAGCTGACAAACACCGATCAACTTTGGATCTGTTCAGAGAACCTATGTTGTCCTTTTAGACAGAACTTGGCTTGTCCAGTGCATAATCCTTCGTTTAGATGCTGAGATCAGTGCTGCATTCTCGAACAGCCTTCCTTCTAGGCTGCGGGGATTGCCTAGAACTTCTGGGAATGTCATTTTTCTCCATGTTATGTTCATCTTTGTGCCTGGATCTTTCATCAGCTTTGCTTCTTTTTTCAGGTGACCTGTCTCTTTTTGCATCTAGCGACCTGTGTCTCCTTCTCTCAGGTGACCGCTCTCTTCTTCTCTCAACTGTTGATTCTTTCTTCCTGTAAGGTGACCTTTCTTTTGTTCTGTCAGGTGACTTTTCATTTCTCTTGCTGGGTGACCTATCTCTCCTCCTGTCAGGTAAATCTTGCCATCTCCCTTCAGGTGACCTTTTTCTCCTTTCAAATGGTCCCTCCTTGTGTCTGCCAAGAGATCTTTCATTCTGTTCCATATTTTGACCTGCCATCCTTGATATTTCCCTACCTCTTTCAGGAGATCGTTGAAGGTATCCATTCTCTGCCTTTCTTTCTTGACGTTGTTTCCTATCAGGTGACCTGTCCGTCTTCCTCCCGGGTACATTTTCTTTTCTTTTGGAAGTATCATTCCAGGTTGTAGTGTGGTGTTCCTTGGTTGGTCTGCTGTGTTCTTTCCTGCCTATAGGCTCTTCTTGTTCACTAATCCTCCTGTCCCTGTGCTGTGATGATTTGTGAATTTCTGGTGGATAATTGGGTTCCAGTGATGGATGAGGTCGTCTTTCTGATAAATATTTCACTTCCGGTACATTTTGTGAACCTGTTGTGGAACTGCCCCTGTCATTGTTTGGGTCTGAAAGATAAAATAAAGATAATTTGGTTCAAATATTGATGAGTAAAACATTTTAACATGATCTGTGCCCACTCAATTATCCTGCTACTACTAATACAATTTTATCCTTGAATCTATTCAACCAGGAGAACTCCACTTCACAACAATTTGGTATTTAACATGCTGGAAACTTTAAGCATTTTTAGTGAGTTCTATGCTAGTAATGTGATGAGCATTGATGTATAGGTTGTATAAGAACATTCTTAAAAGAACATTTATTTTTCACAAGAATATCAGCAGCTAATTTCCTATCAAGCAGAGCACAAAATGGATGATGAGTAAAGCGTTCTATTTTGCCCCGAACTTAGACATTGGGATACTAGGTTATTGATGCACAGTACATTCACCTTAAATTCCTCTCTACACTATTTTAGTAAAGGTTAACTTGAAAGTAGTGGAAAGAGGAATTTCAGATGAATGTATATCCCACAGTGTCATTTCGGAAGCAATTCATCTTAAGATGAATCTCAAAAGAGCATGGTCTATAACTGAAGCAAGCTATTTCAAGAACATGTAAAGTATTTTGAATAGGATTTAAGGCTTGCCTCAATTAAAATTACTTTTGGTATATAGTCATTTTCAATTCAACCTTTAATATAACCTATTAGGAATATGTGATGTTTGTAGGGTTTCTGCTGTGAATAGCACATGGACAAGGCGCTTGTGCTTTATCCATGCGGAATAGATATCAAGAGATTTTGGAAGCACAATTTTTGTTTCCTGGAGCTGCTGGTGATCATTTGTCTCGGCGTTCCACAAAAAAAAATTTGGAATTCCTTTATCATTCTCACCACTTGCAACAGATTACATAGCAACCTTATTTATGTAGTCATTTATAAAAGACTGGCCATGTCCTGCTTTTTAAATCACTCTCAGTCCTTGTGAGGAATAGTGACTCCTGAATCTTCTATGATGAAGAACCCCAACTTCAAAGTAACTGCTAACTAAATGGAAGGTTACACGCAAAACACATAGATGACTATGTTTCCAGTAGAACAGTCATCCAGTATTATGGCCATTGAATAATTAGATTTTCTAAACTACTAGATCTGCACCTACGATACAATGGGCAGCAGCATTTACCTCAGGCACAAGCAAATCCTCAAATGACATATAGCTATTTCAGCAACACAGTTAATTAATTTCCACAAATCAATCTTTTTAAGTCAGAAATGATGTCAATCAAGCATTTTGCTCCTATGAAGAAAGTTGGGTTTTGTCATCTGCCTGTTTACCTTTGATGCTCAGTTGCCTCAAAAAGATGATCAATTCTCAGCCAGTTTAGATGTACCATAATACAGTTATTGTGTTTGCTGGTTCAGGAACTTACTGATTAATTCCAAAACTAAATTATGTCAAGCATTAACGTTTCAAGGCAGTAATGTATCTCCGGTTCACAATAAACCACAACCTTGCAGTTTATAATGCAACTGGAATCCTACAATGTGTTGCTTGTAGTATGTTACTAATCATAATTCTCCTTTATATACTTTATAATAAAATAATGAATTTTCTGGTAATCCCATGACAGAGGAAATGACAATACCAGTAAGATCCCACCAAGTCATCCATTACACCTTGAGGTCCTACATTATGAAATCAATATTGCTTTTTAACCTTTGTCATGTGGCATTATTTTGATCTTCAAACATCATTAGCAATAGTAAGAAGAAATAATTTTAAATGAAAACTCAATATTTGACATGTAGTATAAATTATAACATATGTATGAGTGAATTTAAAATGCATTTCAACCTTAGGATCCAGATAATAATCTGAAACTGCTCAAATTTAACTCATGTGACTGGTGACAGCTGAAATCCTTGACTGGATAACCATTTTATAATTCACTTACAGCTTTCCTCTCTCTTCTAGAATATATATTTGACAGAAATATCGCAATATAACTAAGCACGTTAATTTTTTCTGTAAAGCATGTAGTAAGATGCCATGAACAGTAAATGGTTCTGTTAACATTATGTATCATGACCTTCAGCTTCTAGCATAAACCAAAGTAGCAACATCATCATCCAAGCAAGTTGACATAAGGGAAGACTGGAGACATGGTGAAAAGATCTCTACCATATATACATTAGCATACATTCTAAATCCCATTCTGAAATTAGGCCTTTCTGCCTGTTATCTAAACCATGATTTCAATAGATGTTCAAAACCCACTTGAGCTTCATGCTCATAATTAGCATGCCTGAACTCCTTGGCCAGATTACAGCCATGTACTCACTCCCTCCTGGGTAATGCCACTTGTCAAACAATCAGCACTCTCTTCACGTACAGTATAAATTATTATTTTCCCCCTTATATTGGTATTCTTAAGAGTGTCCTGATGAGTGTGAGACAAAAAGCTTAGACATGTCTCTTTTGTCAGCAATACTCAAGTTCTGTACTACCAAAAAACTGACCCTTCTGGGTTTTCATCCGTATGAATAGCATCAGACAGTTAAAAAAAAAACCCTTTAGATTTGTGCATTTTAAAAATAAACAGGAATAGTAAGTGCAATAATGGCAATGGGCACTGGACTCCAGTGCTGTTTCTATTCCATACAGGACATTGGTTTACAAAAAATATTAAATATCAATTTTTTAGTTTCCATGATGCTAGATGCACTGCACATGTCTATTCAATGTATGCATGTGTAAAATTTAAACAAGTCCCACAACATTACTACCAGATGAAAGGTCATCTCTATAACACTACAAAGAGAAGAAAAGGTGACATGGAATTCTTTTCTTTCTGTATTATTGTGCTACAAGTGCAAAGAGATTGTAATAACTTGATATCCCTGGGGATTCAATGCTCAACGGTTCAAAGTTGACTTCATATTGGTGACAGTTTATGTCGGTTATGATTTTATTTAAGCTTGAATGAGAACTAATACATTATATTATTTGAGGAGCAGTTTACAAAGAAAAATTGAAGTTTATATTATTTGCGATTGTCCTCTGGGTGGAATGTGTGGTCCATGCCCCATTCCTTCTAATCGTATGTGTGTCCACACCTCTCTGGTGACCTTCCTGGCTCTTCTACACTGAGAATGACACAAACCTCATAGGTCATACCATTAAAACTGAAACTGCAGAGAAATCCATGCAATCAAAGGTACAACAAGTTCTCTGGTCAAGAATGGGCCTTGGGCCTTCCTCATCTGTTTTTAAACTTAAGCACAATATTTTTCTGTGCTTGTTGTCTATTCTCATGATTGATGACTCAACCTAAGACCTTGTGGACAACCAGAGTTCCAATAGTAAATAAAACATATGTTTCCCTAAATTGGACACCCAAAAAATTAAACTAAAATAATAAATCCTGCCTGCACGAAGCTGCTAGCCAATCAGAGGCCAGCAGCAGAGGGAGCAGAGGCTGCTAGGCGCACTGCACCCACCAGAGGGCCAAGAATGCTTTGGGACCCTAGACCAAAGGTGAGTGAGGATTCCAGGGGCTTTTCCTGCGATCAAGTGGGCCCAGCCACCATGGTTCCCGCTGCGACAGGCAGCATTAAATCCAGCCCAATATATTGATTCAATGAAGTAATTTTAATAGGAGCTAGGATTATGGCACACCATGATTCACACCAACCTGACTAAACACTAAGCATCACACATATTCATTTAAACTGTAGTTTTATAAGCACGTTAAGTCTTACTAGCTTTGAATAGTATATGCGCAATTTTATTCAGCAAGTCAATGTTAAGATTTAAACATGATAACTCTTTGTCCTCGCCAAGTATAGTTTTGAGGAGACAGAGCTGTCTGAAGAGCTGATTTAGTTTTGGTCAATTGGAAAGGTTACACTCAGATTTTATCAAATGGATGGTTGGCAGATATTCAGTGATGTTTTATGTTGGGAAAGTTCATTGTTAGTTTCATGAGTTAAATGAAAACCAGTTCCAGCTATTCTTCAGATTTTCAACATAACCAGAAAGAACATTGTGAACTGTATATAATCAAGTATCTACCAATTAATCCAAACCACCCTGCAGCATAGGTTGCTCAGTATTCCACAGTTCACTAGCATTTGAAGCTGAAATATTGTAAATATCTACATTGAAATGTATTCCATGCGTGTTTCCCAATCAGGATTGTCACTGTTACATTATTTAGAAATTTATGTTTAAAATGCAAGTGAACTGTTTCCAAAAATTCCAGTAAGGAATTTTGTTTCACAGGTTAGTTGCAGCTTAAAATAATGTAAAATGATGGTACACCATTACTTTATGTTTTGTTATAAACACAACTCGATTATATAAATCAAGCACATGGATATTCCCGATTACATTTAGCTTGAACTGACCAAATGTTAGATTGTTTGAATGAAAGTAGTGATGTTGTAAATACCTCGTTCTTGGTTTAAATAAAGCAAAGTGTCATAACAGTAAAACATAATATCAATGAGAGAATATTTATTCCCTTTATATTTTGTATCTATAGTATATAAACAAAGAGAATTATGCAAACATTCAGTGAAACTCCATTATTGCTATCACGTAGCAGTATTACGACAATCTGAATCACATGATACGCTGACAAGGTAAGCTTACAGACTTTTCATAATATGTTTAGGATTTTTTTTGTATGCAGCATACGGTAATATATTGGGCAGTTTGTTTTGGAGTTTGCAGAATGCTGCAGCTGCTTATAATTTAGCACTGGCATATTGGACCCTGCATCGGTGATAAACATAGAAGTAGGCTACAATGCAGCAAACTCTATTAGATGGGGTGTTTTTATGACCTGAGAGCAAAGCTGAAACTGTTTTATCAGCATCAGTTTTACTCTGTTTATTTCATAACATTGGCTGACAAAACTTTCTGCATTGTAACATACTCCTACATTTATCACACATAGGGTTTACACAATAGCCTGTGCTGAACTGCAAATAAAGCATCCTGCAAATTCCAATACAGCAGTTTCAGAATCCTTTAAACAGTGAGTAGAATTTTTTTCTTTAGATTTATTTTCATCTATTTTGTTCTCTTGCAAGCCACTTCCTGTCATATATCCTCCTGCAACTGAGAAGGTGAATGATAAAGATGCTGGGTGTATGAGGTAAAAGGCCATTGCCAGCAGTATGAGACAAATCAGGGTAAGAGGCTGCAAACTGAACATTACCAGAATCAATGAATTTATGAAGCTACATAAAAGAAAGTTATGTATTTGGGAGGAAAAAGGAGTCTTACTGAAGTAGTAGGCCTTAAAGGACTCTATACCCCTCAAGTGACTGCCAATGCCATTTGCACTTAACTCGAAGGAGGCACAATTTGAGTGACAAAAATTGGCCAGGAATTCAAATCAGTATAAATACTACACATATATTTGAGCATATACTAAATGTCCCTTCACTTTGCAGATTAGAGTGCCTCATTTTCATGCTCCATCTGGCAGTGTGACTGAGATTAGTTACAGAGTGCAGCAATAACATCACAATTGCTGCTGATCAATGAGCACCTACTCATTCCATACTTGACCAGTCAGAAGAGAATAAGCCGGGAAGATAATGGTACACCTAGGAATATGTTAGAATACTGAGAAAAATAATACAACATGATGCTTTTATTTATGATAAAGATCACTGGAAAAAAAAAATTTCCAAAGTGATTTTTGAACGAACTCATTGCGCAATCCAACAGTGTGATATTCAGCATTAAAGGAGTAATTTTAACATGAGGGAGCAGGTGGGATTGGGTGCGCATGGAGTGTGTATGCTGGATGTGGCGGGGAGAGGGCATGGTGGTGGTTGTCAACTGCCAGCTACAGCAAAGTGAGGGCATGCTCAAAGAGCACCCCTTTTCTTCCTGCCCACAAGGAGCACCACTTCCCAGCCTTCCAAGCACCACAAGTATCACACCCTGTCCCCCAATACGACCCTATTCCCCAATTCAATCCTCTCATGGGACTTGGCCACCCCAACCCCAGGATGGTAAACCCTGACAGCTCTCCAGGGTCAGGGATTGGATAGTCCTTGGGATCGGACCACAACACCACACCCCCTCCACCCTTGCCTGTCCCACGTTGGTGATCAGAACTACTTGTTCCCTGCCTGACTGAACATCAAACCCATCAATCAGGCTGAAATAAAGGTGGGGAACCTTTTGATGATGTCAGATCTCCGCTGTGGAGTCACCGTGTGCATGGAAACACTGGGTTTCTCATACACTCCTGGCACCCCTCTGCCCTCTACTCCCAGCAGGCTGAAATGTCAAAACTTTTCCCAATATAGGATCTCACTGATTGGGAAAAAAAGGCTTGCACATGGCAGCACAATATTAATAAGAATATTAATAAATTAACAGGCATGATATTCCACAATACTCCAGTCACATTTTTTCATCTCCTCATCAGCACCTCTGCCGTGAACAATGGAAAGTAAAAGATGTCAGTGTTGAGAGGACAGGGGCTTGTGAGAGGGTAATTGTTTTGCAGAGGCTGACTGCGAACTGAGTATAAAAAACTGAGTAAACAATAGTAAATGTTTCCAACATCAAATCCTTTGGGGAAACTTAACCAATTTCAGATGCCAGTTCCTAATAGAGATAGTCACACAGGGATCTCATGTTGGCAGTTGGCACGATGGATCTCGGATTATTTTATCAACATTGACACAAGCTGATGGTGGCTAAATTCTGGTATTTATCAGTTAATTTATTAAGTGGTCTAGGGACATATTATTGTCTCCAGACAAAAACTGAGGTAGAAATTCATTACATGGTCCACCTGATATTCAGCTCCAATGAAGTCACCAGCACTGAACACAGGGTTGGGTCTGTAATGGGCAACAAACATAAAGCTGCCCCTTATGCAGTACTGCCCGAGATCATACTCTACATCATTGAGGGCAAACCAGATACTTCTTCACATGGAGATTGGGCAAATCTGATAGGAGATTTATTACTCACTCCTGTGCTCACTCTCACCCATCTCCAAGTGGCTGGTTACAGACTTGGATTGAAATTGGGTTAGAAGCAGGTCCCCTATTCTTTCAACCATAAGGAAACAGAAAAAAACATTTGTAAAAATCACAAAGCATGAACTCGAAAAAGAAAATGAACCGTGTCTGAGCCTCACCATTTTCAAAGAATGGGACGTACGACCCCAATCATTTATCCATCATTTTAATGTTATTCCTGCTCATACGATCCTTATAGAACTGATGAGAATTGGATGATCATAATTGTCAAATTTAAGAAAAAGGCAATTCAGATTCAAAATTATGACCTTCCTTAATGGGAATAAAAAACATCAATTTTTAATGCTATCAGATAAAATATCCTCAGCATTTTTTGAAAAAAAAAGCCTGTCTCTCACCTTTTCTATTGTAATGCAAATAATTCCACGTGTGCAAACAGATTATTGGGAGGATAGTGAGCATGAAGAGATGGCCCACGGTATATGTATATTTGTTTTAGGTGGTTTCATAACAGAAAAGGTCAATATTTGAAACTGCCAAAATCTCACTGGCACTGCAAGGGTGGCAAAGACTTCACAGAAGTACATAAAATTCAGCTTAAATGTTTCAGATCATCTTCAGTTCAGAGAAACAAAATAAAAATAGAAATATATGCAGTCGACATCATTCTTGGAAAATGAGTATATAGCAATCTTTATTTAAAAAAAAACTATTTTTAACCATAGCCCTCAAACATTTAAACTTTGATACCAATTAAGATTTAAATCTTATTCTGTTTAGAGGAATTTGTGTTTGTGCATTCATTACTTCAGTACTTGTAGTTCTTTTTAGAGGATGGAGTTGTAGACAGCAAATCACAATACCAAAGGTCAATACTTTTGTCAACTTTTGACTGTTTTTTAAAACATATTCACTATGAGTAAAGTTAAATAACAAAGTGGAGGAAACCAAAGCATTAGACACAAGAGTGGTAGCAATAGAAATCTTTCCTTATTTAAAGCTGTGCTACATTCCGGCTAGGTACTTTCCCAACAAATTTATCAAGGACGTCAACTCACAAACAAATGCCTGTTATATGCAAGTTTCCTGAATTCCTCCAAAACCCATCATGCCATCAGCACTACAATTCTACTTATTCTTTAAGCAGGTCTTTTCCCTCCATTCAAACCCGAGTTCAGTCTCTGCGCATCCACCCCAACACTTGGACTGTTGGGCTGACAGTGCAACAGTTTCAGTACTGCTTCGTCCCTCTCCAATAGGAGAAAGCAGAAAATTACTGTTGGCAGGTGGGGCTTCCCTATCATAAATAGTGCTAGGAACAGAGCTTCATACAAGTTACAGCTCTATTGCATTAAGTAGGGCCTTTGCTAATTGAATAGTGAGAAAGAAAGCACCGAGTCTTTATACTGGCAACTTATAATAGCAACACACAGCAGGAAATTGGAGAGCAGGTGCAGTGGGCAGGAGAACAGAGCAAAAGTCAAAGAGGGCTGTATGGGAAACATGTAGAGGATGCCACATTTACACAACAGCTTGGCAAACTGGACTGTCGTTATGTTCCACCCAGTTAGTAGGTAGCTTCCTTTGCTGAAAGCACAACATAGTGTCACTCTTGTCGGAGTCCATCTGACTATTTCAGTCCTATGTAGCGGAAGAGCCATTTCCAACACTTCTCAGGGTTTACAGCTGAGCTTCCACTGTAGTTATGGTGGATAACCAGGAGAGCCCAGCAGAAATAACTGGTATTTATTTTCACACCTCCCAAGTGATCCAAGGGAGACGATGGCGTACTGGTATTGTCACTGGACTAGTAATCCAAGAGTACACCTGGGTTCGAATCCTGCCACGGTAGGATTTTGAATTTGAATTCAATAAAAATCTAGAATTAAAAGTCCAATGATGACAATGAAACCATTGTCGATTGTTGTAAAAACCCATCTAGTTCACTAATGTCCTTTAGAACCTACATGTGGCTGGTTGGGAATGCCCTCTGAAAGGCTTAACAAGTCACTCAGTTGTAACAAACCGCTATAAAGACACAAAAAAAGGAATGAAACCGGACGGACCACCTGGCATTGACCTAGGCACTGGAAATGACAACAACAATCGCAGCGCTGTCGACTCTGCTATGTCCGCCTTACTAACATCTGGGGGCTAGTGCCAAAATTGGGAGAGCTGCCTCACAGACTAGTCAAGCAACAGCCTGACATAGTCATCCTCATGGAATCATACCTTACAGATAATGTCCCAGACACCACCATCACCATCCCTGGTTATGTCCTGTCCCACCGGCAAGACAGACCGAGCAGAGGTGGTGGCACAGTGGTGTACAGTCGGGAGGGAGTTGCCCTGGGAATCCCCAACATCCAGTCCGGGTCTCATGGCATCAGGTCAAACATGGGCAAGGAAACCTCCTGCTGATTACCACTTACCGCCCTCCCTCAGCTGATGAATGTGCTCCTCCATGTTGAATATCACTTGGAGGAAGCACTAAGGATGGTAAGGGCACAGAATGTACTCTGGGTGGGGGGGGGGGACTTCAATGTCCAAATGTGGCTCAGCAGCACCACTACTGACCAAGCTGGCCAAGTCCTAAATGGAATAACTGCTAGACTGGGTCTACGGCAGGTGGTGAGGGAACCAAAAAGAGGGAAAAACATACTTGACCTCACCCTCACCAACCTGCCTGTCACAGCTGCATCTGTCCATGACAGTTTCGGTAGGAGTGACCACCGCACAGTCATTGTGGAGATGAAGTCCCGTCTTCACATTGAGGATACCCTCCATCGTGTGGTGTGGCACTACCACCATGCTAAATGGGATTGATTTTGAACAGACGTAGCTCAAGACTGAGCATTATGAGATGTTGTGGGCCATCAGCAGCAGTAAAATTGCACTCGAACACAATCTGTAACCTCATGGCCTGGTATATCCCTCGCTCTACCATTACCATCAAGCCAGAGGATCAACCCTGGTTCAATGGAGAGTGCAGGAGGGCATGCCAGGAGCAGCAACAGGCATACCTAAAAGTGAGGTGTCAACCTGGTGAAGCTATAACACAGGACTACTTGCATGCCAAACAGCATAAGCAGCAAGTGATAGACAGAGCTAAGCGATCCCACAACCAACGGATCAGATCTAAGCTCTACAGTCCTGCCATATCTAGACGTGAATGCTGGTGGACAATTAAACAACTCACTGGAGGAGGTGGCTCCACAAATATCCCCATCCTCAATGATGGAGGAGCCCAGCACAGCAGCGCAAAAGATAAGGTTGAAACATTCGCAACAGTCTTCGCCCATAAGTGCTGAGTGGATGATCCATCTTGGCTTCCTCTGGAGGTCCCCAGCATCACAGATGTCAGTCTTCAGCCAATTCGATTCATTCCACGTGATATCAAGAAACGGCTGAAGGCACTGGATACTGCAAAGGCAGCATCTGACATCATTCCGGCAATATTACTGAAGACTTGTGCTCCAGAACTTGCCATGCCCCTAGCCAAGCTACTCCAGTACAGCTACAACACTGACATCTACCCGGCTATGTGGAAAATTGCCCAGATACGTCCTGTACACAAAAAGCAGGACAAACCTAACCTGGCCAATTACCACCCCATCAGTCTATTCTCCATCATGAGTAGAGTAATGGAAGGGGTCATCAACAGTGCTATCAAGCGGCATTTGCTTAGCAACAACCTGCTCACTGGTGCCTAGTTTGGGTTCCGCCAGGGCCATTCAGCTCCTGACCTCATTACAGCCTTGGTTCAAACATGGACAAAAGAGCTGAATTCCCGAAGTGAGGTGTGAGTGACTGCCCTTGACATCAAGGCAGCATTTGACCAAGTGTGGCATCAAGGAGCCCTAGCAAAACTGGAGTCAATGGGAATCATGGGGAAAACTCTCCACTGGTTGGAGTCATACCCAGCACAAAGGAAGATGGATGCGGTTGTTGGGGGTCAGTCATCTCAGGAGTCCTCAGGTAGTGTCCTACGCCCAACCATCTTCAGCTGCTTCATCAATGACCTTCCTTCCATCATAAGGTCAGAAGTGAGGATGCTCACTGATGATTGCACAATGTTCAGCACCATTCGTGACGCCTTAGATACTAAAGCAGTCCATGTCCAAATGCAGCAAGACCTGGACAATATCCAGGCTTGGGCTGACAAGTGGCAAGTAACATTCGTGCCACACAAGTGTCAGGCAATGACCATCTCCAACAAGAGAGAATTCAACCATCACCCCTTGATGTTCCATGGCATTAGCATCATTGAATCCCCCACCATTAACATCCTGGGCGTTACCATTGACCAGAAACTAAACTGGACTAGCCATATAAGTACTGTGGCTACAACAGCAGGTCAGAGGCTAGGAATTGTGTGACGTATAACTCGCCTCCTGACTCCCCAAAGCCTGTCCACAAGGCACAAGTCAGGAGTATGATGGAATACTCCCCCCTTCCATCACTGAAAAAGCTGGACACCGTCCAGAACAAAGCAGCCTGTTTGATTGGCACCACATCCACAAACATTCACTTCCTCCACCACCGACACACAGTAGCAGCAGTGTGTACCATCTACAAGATGCACTGCAGGAATTCACCAAGGCTCCTTGGGCAGCACCTTCCAAACCCATGACCACTACCATCTAGAAGGACAAGAGTAGCAGACACATGGGAACACCACCAGCTGAAAGTTCCCCTCCAAGTCACTCACCATCTTGACTTGGAAATACATCACCATTCCTTTACTGTCACTGGGTCAAAATCTTGGAACTTCCTTCCTAACAGCACTGTGGGTGTACCTACACCAAATGGACTGCAGCAGTTCAAGAAGGCGGCTCACCACCACCTTCTGAAGGGCAACTAGGGATGGGCAATAAATGCTGGCCCAGCCAGCGAAGCCCACATGCTGTGAATGAATAAAAAGTTCAATGTGGTCTAAGACAATGCAACAATTTTATATTTCATCCTCCCTCCTTGAGGCTATACTCACTGTTTATATTTTTGCAAACATATTTTACAATCAGCTCAATTTTGTGCATGCAAATTCATTCTTTTGATAACTTGTTTTAATTATAAAACATTAGTTTGGATTCAATGTGTGGACAAGGGCAGTCGTAGATCTGATTAGCATGTAGTGCGACATTTTCTTTTAAAACACTTATGCAATGATTTGAACAGAAATAAGTTGTAAATTAATAGAATCTAAACACCTCATATTAAGTGGGTGTATATGTGTTGTGAACATATAGGTTGTGTGTAAAAAAAAAAGTCAATTTGAGTTTCTCACAATCGTTTCTCGTATTAGTGACTGGGGAAAATAGAACGTAAGATTTTATTAATTTATAACTTATGTTTGTATTGCACAACAAGCTCCATAACTTTAAACTCAGATTTTATATTTGAAACAACTAAAAGCATACTGAAATAAACAGAGATGGGCACAGTGATAAGATATTCTTATAAATCTATGTGAAACAAATTGAATAAGGGATTATCAATCAGACATCTTCTAAGGATATTGAGACTGTTCTATTCTGTTAACAGAGGATGCAGGCAGGCAAAAGCTTCAAAGACTGAACTTCATCAGACAACTGCTTTCAGGGAAGCACAAATATTTTAACGGGTCCGATTGATACGTTTAACCAGCAAACAGATGGCATTTAAACCAAGGCAAGTCATTCATTCTTGTTTTAAGAACTTCCAGACTGGACAATTCCTTAACTATTGAACTATATGAGCTACAAGGTAGAAACTCAGTTAATTATCACTGAGCTATGTGCTGCTTACAGCCTTAATGGCAATGTCAGTGAACAAGCTGAGCAGATGAGTCAAAGATTTTACAGGTTTACTCTAGTAATTATTATCATGTCCTTGGCATTTATTTGAATCAAGCTAGTTTTATCACAGCTCAAATAGTTCCATATACTCAGCTGTTCTCCTTTCATGGGCTGTGAAGCAAAAAGAAAATCAATCTTTGCGTCTCAATTGAGACTGGAACTTAAGCAGTTAGCTTGTTTTCAAATATTACAGAAATAATCCTGAATAAATACAGTTGCCTTTAAATGTATGGGCTACTTAACTAGCCTGTTTTTTTGAGAGATTGTGTGTGTGTGTGTGTGTGTGTGTGTGTGTGTGTGTGTGAGAGAGAGAGAGAGAGAAAATTTGGGAGATTTTAGGATCAGATTATAAATCCCAACAATAAGGAGAAGCAGCATCAACAGGTGAAACACTAAGACTACTTCTAAGGAAGTTTCTTTCTGTATCAAATGAAAACAAACAATTGAGATTATCTAGGTGATGTTGCACTTAAATAGTAGGCTGGTAACAAGATTTCAAAGACTGATATGACACCTCTTTCAACAGATTAGAGGGTCATTGCAGAGGAATTTCCTGAAAAGAAATATGAAAAAAAATGTTTTTCAGTTTACGTGCTATATGTTAAAACAGCACCAGCTTCCATAAAGGACAAAATAGGAGTTAATAATAGGAAATATTGACTCAAAATCAGGAGGAATTTTGACTATGTTAAATGACTTTCAATATAGTACTGTTAGTGGAAGTCAGTAAAATTGTAAAGTCCGAGCATGTGGAATCAGAGGACAAGTAGCAGAGTGGACAACAAACTAATGGAAGAACGGAAAACAGAGTAGGGATTAAAGATAGTTACTCAGATGATTGAAGGATGGGGAAGTGGTACTCCATAGGGATTGACACTGGGACCACCATTGTTCACTATTTATATAAGTGATTTGGGCTCAGGAAAAAACAAAATCAAAATTTTGAGGTGAGGTGACACCAAATTTGAGGGCATAATTAATGCTGAAGTGGACTGCAACAAAATACAAGAGGACATCAACAAACCTGCAGAATGGACAAATAGCAAATGAATTTCAATATAGGTAAGTGTTTTTGGAAAATAAGAATCTAGATGGCGGAATGTGCAAATTAATACAGAGGCTCAGATTCACAAATCATTGAAGGCAGTAATGCAGGTTAACAAAGCAATAAAAAGTGCAAGGAAATATTGGGATTCATTTCGAGAGGAATACAATTCATAAAGTAAAGAAGTTATGTTAATCTTATATAGAACCTGATTAGACCACTGGTCTCCACATTACAAAAAAGGAATAGGAGCACTGGAGAAAATGTAACAAAAAGATTTTCATAAGAACTCAATAGGAGTAGGCCATGCAGCCCCTTCAGTCTGCTCCAACATTCAATAAAATAATGGCTGTTATTCTGCTTCAGTTCCACTTTCCTGCCTTATCCACTTGGTACTCTTAAAAGTAATTATACCAGAACTAAAACTGCACAAGGATCAGGAAAGACTAAACAGACTACAAAAGGGAAGGCTGAGAGGACCTGATACTGGCCTTTAAAATTTTGATGTTAAGTTTGTTAAGAGTGAACACAGAAGATATTTCCACTTGAGATGCAAGTCAAAAACTAACAGCTATAAATATAAGTTAGCCACTAATAAATCCAATACGGAATTCAGAAGAAACATTTTTTATTCAGGGAGCGTTGAGAATATGGAACAGGCTACCACATGGAGTGATTGAGGTAAGTAGCATAAATGCATTTAAGGGGAAGCTGGATAAATGCACGAGGGACAAAAGAATAGGATATGTTGATAGGGTGAAATGAAATAAATAGATTGAGAGGAGGCTCATGTGGAGCACAAACATTGGTTGAACAGCATGCTTCTCTTCTGTAATGATTCCCATTTTGTATTTAGGTTCACATTAATCAGGGTATGTATCATGGAAAGATGTTCAGTTGCATGAACAATGATTATCTTCTGGTCAGCATAGTGCCACATATTTGAGGATTATTATGAACCATTTTATATATAGTGTCGTAGTATTCTTCCCATTTAAGGTTTTTATTTGAATTAAAATACACTTTGGTCAATACTTTTTCTCCGTGGTTGCTCCTTGAAACAGTCAGCAGCCAAGAGGATAGACAAATCACCACTTCATAGATTCTATCAATACCACTGCTTAGCCTCATAGAAGGGATAGATGCAAGATTTTCTATCCTTTTTGTCAATTAGGCACCTTATCTAAACTCAGTGTTTTGTCCAATGACCTGACTACAATCATGAATTCATTAGTTAAGGAGGCAGTGGTACAAAGGTATCAAGTGGCAATGAGAAGAAATGGACAAAGGAAAAAAGTGACTGACTTTTCACATCACCACACAATAAGCTTCCTGATTGGTTCAAGGCAGTGAGGACCTGTGTCATACAGATCAGGGAGGATTTTCCTTGGGTTTGCTAATTTCAGCTGGGACAACCGTTGGGGTGTTACAACTAGACTCAGCAACTGTAGAATAGGGAAGGGGCAATAGATGGTATGTTTTCTACTTCTTAGCTTTCACCTATATAGCTGCTGCATTGGAATAAGGTCAGGTTTGACGATGACCTTTTCTCTCCATCCTGTATTTAAATAGCCCCCTGACTCTCACTGCTTCAGCTCAGTTGTTAAGAATGGGCACTTGGGCTCTGTATGAGAGCTTGTGGAAATTACCCAGCAAGGAATCAATACTTGGAAAGGATGGGAGAAAATGGGGGGAGAAATGAAAAAGTAGTAGCACACTAAAATACAATATGGTTTCTCAGGCTTTATAAGTAGAGGCATTGAGTACAAAAGCAAATAAGTTATTCTGAACCTCACAGGTTAGATCTTAGCTAGGGTATTGTGTCCAGTTCTGGCCACCAGACTGCAGGAAGGACGTCAAGACCTCGGACAGAATGTAGAAGGAATTTACCAAAATGGTATTAGGGATGAGATTTCAGTTATGCGGAGAGACTGGAAAAGTTGGGAGGTGAAAGGTAGATTTAATAGAGATGTTCAAAATTATAAGGGTTTTGAAAGAGTAGACAGGGGGAAACTGTTTCCACTGGCGGGCGGGATCAGTAACCAGAGGACACAGACTTAAGACAATTGGTAAATAAGCCAAAGGAGAGATAGGACTTTATTTTTTAGTCAGCCTGTTCTTATGGTTTGAAATGCATTGCATGGAGGGTAGGCGGGGCGGTGATGGAAGCAGATGCAATAGTAACTTTCAAAAGGGAATTGTACTTAAAAAGAAAAAAAAAATCATAGCTATAGGTAAAGAGGAAAGGAGTGGGATGAATTGCTAGCTCTTTGAGCTATTCTTATGTACACTATAGGCAGTATTTCCCCCGCATTGGGAGGGTCGTGTGGGAGCAGGCACGGGCGGTTCCCGATCAGCGCCCCCAGTTGGGGGCGCGCCACCATTTTGCGTGGGCAGGCCAATTCAGGCCCGCCCAGCGTGACGTCCGCTCAGAAGCGTTGTGCGATCCCTACGCAGGTGGGGGCGGGGATTCCCTGAGCCGGGAGTGTGGTCTTTCGTTCATGCGTATGAAAGGGCGCGCAGATCTCCTTGAGGCAAAGTGCTGCCTCAGGAAGATCGATTGAAGTTATAAAAAATTTTTAAAGGCTGGAAAAAATTTTCCTGACATGCCCCCTCATGTGACACTGTCACATGAGCTGGGACATGTCCATTACTTTTATTGAAAAATATTCCGAAAATTTTAAATCCCTCATGAAACCTCATCCTGCCTGTGGATGAAGTTTCATGCTTTTTCTGAAGGCCCCCTGGGCTCTTCGCCTGCCCGCCAGCCTTAAGGTTGGACGGGCAGGTCCATTAATCATGTCAATTACTTTTTTAATGGCCTTAATAGGCCGTTGACAGGTTGGCGGGCACACAGCAGACTTGGCAGCTCACCTGCCGAACTGTTAATCTGAATGACGTGGGGAGACATCGGGACGCACACCCGCATCATTTTACGTGTTGGCAAGTGGGTCCTGTGCCCGCTCACTGACCGGAAAAAGCTGCCCTATGATTTATGGCTTTATATCATGAAGTTCTAAAGTTGTCTGTCTAGGCACCAAAGTACTTTTCCATAAGAACAGAACGTTACTGTATGTAGTAGTCAATTCATTATCAATTACTGGTCCAATATTAAAACAAACTGCTGAAAATTCATATCCCTAAATAGATTAAAGTTAAAATTTTAAAATCCTAAGTAAATGCTTTTTATTTTCATAATGCATTCTTCTTCCAATGCAAATCATAGCTGATTCTTGGGTGTTCAGCATCTACTTATATTTATGTAGCTTCTTTAAAGTAGTACAATGTGCTAAGACACTTCACATATTTGACACCAATTGAAAGGAGGAGACATTAGGATAGGGAAGAGGTAAGTTTTAATGAGTGTCTTAATGTAGAAGGGAGAGCTAGAGAGGCAGATAAGATTTGGAAATCCCAAGACTTAGAACCCAGATAGCAAGATGCACAATCACCAATTGAAAAGGGGATAGAAAAGAAGCCAGGTTGGCGAAATCTTGAGCTGGTGGTGTTTTTGGAGGGTGGTATGGGGTGGACAGTTACAGAGATAGGAATGGGTGAGGCACCAATTTGAATGTGAGGATGAGAATTTTAAATGGAGGCATTTGGGGGTTCAGGAGCCAATGTAGGTCAGCAAACATGGGGCAATATGTTTCTTGGTGTGAGTTGGGATTTGGGCAGCAACGCTTAAAGTGTGGAAGGTGTGAGGCTGGCCAGAAAAGTATTGGAATCATCAAGTCTGGAGATAATCAAAGCATAGATGAGGGTATCAGCAGAGATGAGCTGAGGAAGGGGTGTAGGCGAGTGATGTTACAGAAGTAGAAGTTTGTGTTCTTGGTGATGGAGAGGAAATGGGTTGGAAGATCAGCTCTAGGCTAAGTTAAAGCACAATCTGATTCAACATGAGACAGTGTTTAGGAAAGGGAATGAAATCCATGTGTAGGGAATGGCATTTGTGGCAGGGGCTGAGCCTATGGCTTTTGTCTTCCCAATGTTTAAATGGATTAAGTTTTGGGTCATCCAGGACTTGATGTCAGACAAGCAGCCTGATACAATAGATGCAGCGGAAAGTTTAATGAGAGGTGATGGTGAGGTAAGGCTGAGTGCCATCAGTGTGCACGTGGAGCCTGATGTTTTTTTTGATTTTGTTGTCCATGAGAGATAAAGGGAGCCAAGGTTAGAAGCTTGGTGGACTCATGAAGTAACGATATGGAGCTGGGAAGGGAAACCACCACAGGAGATTCTCTGACTGGATAGGTAAGAGTGAAACGACAGTGTCACCCAGCTGAATAGCAGAGGAGATGTTTTGGAGGCGGATGGTGTGGTCAACAATGGCAAAGTTGCAGACAGGTTAAAAAGGATGAAAATGTCTAATTCACCATGGTCACAGTCGTATAGGATGTAATTTGTGACTTTTATTAGGTCCTTTTCAGTGTTGTGGCTGAGTTAAAAACCTGACTGGATGGATTCAAACATGGGTTTGAGAGGTGGGAAACATGTTCCAAGAACTTGGAGAAGAAAAGAATGATGGGGAGATGTGACAGCAGTTTGCAAAAAGACTGGGGACAAAGGTGGGTTTTATGAGGTGTGCGGTGATGACAGCAGATTTGAAAGGGAAAGAGACAGACAGTCTCTGAGGAAAGGGAATCATGTGAAAACTCAACTCATTTAGGGGTCAAGAAGGGAAGTTGAGTGGTCAGTAGTTTAGAGGAAATAGGGTCCAGAGAGTAGGCGGTGCATCTCATGGACAAGTTGAACTCAGAGGGAATGATGGGATATAGGGGAGAAACTAAAGAAAGATATGGTTTCAAGGCTAGGGCAAAGGAGAAAAGTATCAAAGGCAGCTAAACAGATAATTTCAATCTTAGACACAAAGAAATTCACAGGCTAATTGCACTCGTTGGATGTGAGGATGGAGAGGCAAGGGAGGGGGGTTTGAGGAGAGGGCTGACATTAAAGAAAAGCAGTCAAAGATCATCTGTGTAGTTCAGAAATAGTAAGCAGTTTTAGCAGAGCAGAGCAGGACCCAATATTGCTTACTTTGGGCCAGCCGAATCAGGTGATGAATGGTAAGCCGGTTGTGCACTAAAAACATTCAAGTGAAAATGGGGGCAGTACCAAGGAAAATGACCATAATGAGAGAGAGTAGAAGGTTTTACTAGGACTAAGGCATCAAAGGTGGTGGTAAGGGTGTGATTGAGCAAATTGGTATCTGCAGAAGTATCATGACAAATGGAGAGCCAAAGGTTTTACAGTTGGGAATTGTGCAGTGTTGTTGTAAGTGAATTTGAGATGAGTTTTTCCAGGCAGGGAATGGAAAAAGAGATGGAAGGGGGTTGAGAGTGGTAGGGGATGCAATATAAGTGGGTAGAGATAGCCTTATTGGTGATTGAGATGATGGGAAATGAGGTCATACTTGGGATGGAAAGATTGTAGGGATGGCCATGAATATGAATAGGAGAGTTTATATGGAAGGAGAGGTCAATGGAGGACAGGCGGGCTGTGAACTCAGTATGAGATGGCAGGGTTCAGGTTACATCAACTGTGGAACAGTTCATATGAAATCTCCACTTTTCAAACAATATTCACAAGTCTATACTTTTGTGTTCCTGCATAATTCACATTATATGTAGAATGGGCTCAGGATTAGGTCGAGGACACAAACTTAGCAGCTTGGATTTTGAAGCTGTGTTAATTTTCTGCCAGCTTCTGGGTGAAACATAAGCAATTTGTCATTTTCAGATTCATTTATTTGTATAGAATGTCTCTGGGATTCTAAATGTGCTGACATCATCAGATAACCTCGATTAGGGCTGGGGGGAGAGGAGAAATGGACAAAGTGAAGAATTTGAAGCTCCCGTTTCTACCCCATTTGAATATTTTCTGAAAAAGATGTCATCAGATCCTGCAACCATTCCCATTTAATGGATTGTAGGAGCACAAGGCATTTAGCAAAAGAATATTCCAAGGACATCCACAAAAGGACATTAGTGCCATTAAATACAATCTTGATCTGACACAAGTTACAATCTGAAGACTGGCACATAAAGACACTAAAATGATCATTTTAATTTCCTGTTGTTTGAATCATCTTCTTGTTTCTTGGAATAAGTTGACCTTTGAAGCTGATCTAAGATAACTTGGAGATCATTGCAGAATCTCTATTTCTCCCAGTTCACTGTTGCATCCATTATTTATTACAACTAAATTCCTCTCAGCCAACTATCCAGATGCATTTTCTCTCTTGCAGTAATTCTAATATTACAAATGTACTTTTGTGAGCATTCCCTGGAGCATTGTTTTAAAGTTTTGGGGTAACTTAGTTAATCCGCAGCCCTAGCTTCAAACCAAACTTCAGGCCAATTTGTGCTCCTTCTAACCATTAACTGTTTTTGAAACATTTTAAATCCCAACCCAAGAGCCACAGGATAAACCAAACATTATGCTGGGTGACTAGGAACCCATGGTGTGCTATTCTTCATTAGCTGGGATTTAATAACTCACATGCTGTCCTTGTGAGAAATGCATCTCCCTCATTTGTAAAATGATAGAATCACCGATGTGATATCATTTCTGTGATCCAGCCTCTTCTTTCATGCATTTGTGAAGAATCCAATTCCACTTTACATGTTGTGTATCAATCACACATACTAACCATCCCAATGCATAAATGCATACTGGACATCATGTAATGGAAGAGTCTTTTTCTCCTTTCTGTAGGAAAACACCTTTAATGCTGAGATTGACCCAGGTTCTGATTATGTTGCAGCACAGAAGCAGCATGTCAAAAAATGACAAATTTGGTAATGTTGAAGACTGAGGTATACAGCTGAAACTATCAACATACAGGGACCTAGGTAGCAGTGTGTATAGTGTTTTGCAAGAAAAATTTAAATGTACTTAATATCATAACAAAGTTTAAATCTGGAGTACTGTGTCACAAATCAATGAAGTTACTCAAAGTCTGAAGTCTTGCAATTCAATATACCAAAATAAGCATCTTTGCAACCACATGGAACAGACTTCTGTCCTGCAAAATAACAATATAAGTTTCACACCTTGTACAATAATGGCAAAAAAATCAGCAAAATTTAGGTCTGTAAATCTTAAATCAATGAACAGGGCTATATAAATAAATTACAAAAAGCATGTAATATTTGTGACAAAACCCCTTGCTGTTCTCTCTAAATGATGGGAATAGGCGTGATACATGAGTGTGACATGTTACCACGACTTCAAATTAAGAACCAGTGGAACTTACAACTTTGAGAGGAACATGTAACGGTCGTTATCAGATCAATAGTCCAATATACACACTGCCCAATTTCAATCCGGTATGGCCTGTTACACACCCCTATGATTGTTGAAAGTTCTGGTGATATTCTCTAAAGCAAAATCAAGTGTTATGTACTATGGATGTGCTTTACAAGTTTTCATAAGGAAGCAAGATTAGAAAATGAAATAATCAATTTTCCTTCTTCAGAATTTTGAATGTTTGCCTTTTAAAATAAAGTCTTGAGTCAATTGCTTGTGCTGTCAATAAATTTTTTTAAAAAAGATTAATTTTAGTTTGTGGAATCAATAGTGTTAATGGATATGGTGGACACGTCCAATTGTAATAGAATGTTGCATCTTTGTGAAAAGAGAATTATAGCAAATACAAAAACATCAGGGTGGTCCTTGTAAAAGAGCTTGCATCCCTCAAATGTGGGCAAATGAGTCCTGCTAGCATGATCAGTTGGAAACCTGAACTGATGAAGGTAAGCATATTCATGGATATATGGCTGAATGGTATAAATGGAACACAGTATGAGCCTTTATATAAGGCAGCAAGATGGAAGCAGCAAATATTGATTTGTCTACCAACCGTATTTTGATTAGGGCCCGTTAAGTAGAAGCAAGACTCCCCGTGCTTGTCACTTCTCATGCATGAGGAGAGATTAGGAGGTATCATCGCTGAGGGCAGAACGAAGAACCCAGCAGCCAGCAAAGGCGAGAAAGAAAAAGAGCAGAAGATAGATTTAGATTCCCTATTAGTAAGCAGCAACAGGATTGATCACTCTGTTGATCATGGAAAGATGTTTATTATTGTTCCAGTCAGATTGTCCAGGCAAAAACAATTAGACTGCAAAGATAGCAGTTGCAGGACCAAAGAATACAGAAAAAAGAGCACCAGGAAGTTCTACTGGGAAATTCACTCCATTTTTTATAACAATACAGTAAGTCAAAATGGCATGTAAACAATGACTCATTTAAATATTTACAAACTACATTTAAATTCATGGAACGTTATGTATCATATTAAAAGTAATTACAGAACTTGTTACAAAAATATATACCCTTACAGATAGAGGAGACCCATCACTTCGATGGAGATAAAAAATAAATCAAAAGCTCAGGAAGTTGAGAACTCTATTTTTGGTAACTATAAGTTTTTAAAAATAATATATAATTCCATTCATTTGAATTCAAGAGAGATATTAGTAGATTTAGGCGTTCAAATTCAGCTTCGTATTCTCCTGTAAAACTTCATAAACCTTTCAAGGAAGCAGCAAGACATTAAACAAACCATGAAGAGGATCTGAAGTTATTTCTTTTGGGTAAATTAACTTGTTAAAGAGAATATATTCCTAAGAAAGGTCTGGAGTGCAAGTACTGCAGGTTACAAGTGTAAAACTAGTTCCAATTTTGCAAAATTTCCACAGGTAACTGAGATTGCTCTTTGTTATTAATGAGAAGGTAAATGTTGATAACTAAAAGAATGGCTGTAAGATAAGATGTTTCCATGATGCTTTATGTAAACATGATAATTTAAATTAATAAATATTAGAACACTTCAATTCAATTTTTGGCCACAGGATGTAAACTCAGATTGTGGTTTCATTCCCATTTAACTAATGTTATGTTTTACAGTTGTATACTCAGTAGGCATTTGAACAATGGAGAATTTAATACAATAAAATATCTTAGTTGCAAAAAGGTGTCATCCTGACTACGCTTATATTTACTCCAGCCCATTCTAAAGAAAAATAGTGAAAGTACAGTATTAATATCACTAGATTAGAACCAAAAACTGTCCATAAACATAAGACATTTGTGAAAAGAAGAAAAATTTCCCAGATCTTAACAGAAAAAAATGAGAGAGAAAAAAAACAATCACTCATGGAGTGACAGCATGGGAGAAAGTAACATTTTCATAGGGCAACCCACCATATTCTGGCACATAACCATTTCCACGCTTCAGAAATAGGCAGACTCTCCGACCACCATTTTTAATCAATTCTATAGCACGAGAATGCTTCATGTTCTTGGTCGTTTCTCCATTGATCTCCAGAATTTCATCTCCAACCTAAAAATTAGATAAACATAAATATAAATAAGATTCCACAAGAGCAGCATAAGGGGATCTTTGAAAATGTCATACTAGCCCAAATATTTTTTGTTCCTTCTTCTAATTTTCTCCCCTTGTCTTCTAAAGCTGCTGATTCATAGCGGGCTAAAGTTCCTAAGGGCCAGATGCTGTGTGATAGCTTTTTTAAGTGGCTGTTTTTTTTTTAAACAACAGCAAGTCTCATCAGGGTGAGGGTAAAGGGTAAATGTCACAGCTATGCCTATTTCTGACCAATTGTACATGCGTATGTACCACACCCACATTTTCCAGCATGGATGACAAGATCATGATCAAAATTGGGAACCCTGACTGATTTATTTTCCATCTTTTTGTTCAGGGATACTGAGGCCAATTTAGCAACCTTATCATTGACCAGGCTGAGCTAAATTCAGTCCGCACAGACCAGGAATTTAATCTGGGACTTTCTTAGTCTTTATGGTTCAATAATGCAGGATGTTTTGCACTTAAAGGTAGGGGGATATTTTTAGCCAAAAATCCAGAAACAAATACATAAATAATTTCCACAAGGTGAATGCTGTAGAGAATAATCGCAACTGATGTGTCATTATATTAGGTATTTGTTGAAAAATAATGTGATTTCTTGAATGAAATGAAATGGAAGTGTATTAAAATCTGTATGCAATTATTAACTGCATCACCAGCTGAAAAACCAACAGGGGGTGTAATTGAAATAATCTGTCTACATCTGCCTGACTGTCACATGAACCTCTGGAAAATACAATCACAACTTGATGAAGCTTGTAATTTTATTAGATGCCAAACATTACATCCAATGAAACAAAGTTGATCATTTCAAGATGGGTGGAATTTTACAACGCGCACTGTCCCTGGGAATTGGCTGGCAGGCTCAGGGGAGGCTGTAAAATCGGTGGTGTGCTAGGAGTGCTGTGCCCATTGCTGACCTGCCTCTGCTGGATTGTACCAATGGCCGGGGAAGGCATCAGGAGCCACATGCCCATGGGCCAGTTGAGGTCACTAAAAAATATTATGAGTAGAATTTTTGGAAGAAACTTAAAAAAAAACCTGTAATCTTGTTGTATTTTGCACAACATTATTGAGATATTACTGGAATCCTAATGTTTTAAGAGAGTTATACTCAATTGTCACATGAAGATTCCAGAAGGAATGTAATGAACCTAAGCCATTAAAGTTTCCTGATGCGGAAATAAATATCGACAAAATGAGCTGAAACAGTACTGCCTCAAAGTAATCTCCATGTGCTACATGCATAATAATAAAGAGCAAACTTCATGGGGAGAATTTTATCCCCGGGGGGGGGGGGGGGGGGGGGGGGCGGGAGAGGGTGAGTGATCACTGCCCGCGATCGGCTGGGCGCCACCATTTTGCATGGGCAGGCCAATTAAGGCCCACCAGTGTGATGCTCACCCGGAAGTGCTGAGCGCTCCCTGTGCAGGCGGGGGGAGAATCAGGGCCTGCGTTCTTTCGCACATGCGCGCACAAGAGTGCAGAAATCTCCCTGAGGCACGGGAGCTGCCTCAGGGGGAATTAGTGCGATTTTTAAAAATTTTAATAAAGAGACAAAACCTTTTTAAGACATGTCCCCTCATGTGACAGTGTCACATGAGCTGGGGCATGTCAATGAACTTTAATTAAAAAAAAATTATTTAATTTTATAAACCCTTCATGAAGCCTCATCCCGCCCATGGATGAGGTTTCATGATAAATGCGAAGGCTGCCTGGACTCCTCACCTGCTCACCAACCTTAAGGTTGGACGCGCAGCTCAATTAATTACTTTACGGCTGCACGCCTGCCGAACTGAGGATCAGAATGACGCATGGTGACATTGGGATGCATGCCCGACGTCACTGCGTGTGATTTTACTTGTTGGCGAGCAGGCCCCATCCCCGCTCGCTGACCCAAAGATTCTGCCCCATAAGTTTCTTACACCCAGTACACAGAGGAAATCTTCTCTCACCTATATAACTAAGGGAACCTTAAATAACAAAAAAACTCATCTAAAAATAAAGATTGCATTTATATAGCACCTTTCAAGAGCAGAGGGCATCCCAAAGCACTTTACAGTCAATGAAGTCCTTTTGAAGTGTAGTCAATGTTGTAACGTACATGGCAGCCTATTTGCGTACAGCAAGCTCTTACCAGCTACAATATGATATTGACTAAGTAATCTGTAATTGTGACGTTGATTGTGGGATAACTATTGGCCAGGACACCAAGGATAACTGACCTGCTCTGTACTAAACTCTCAACTAAATGATCAATCTCAGCACTGTAAACAGTTGCTAATCTGCTCATGAGTCCTTTCAGGTCAATGCATTCAAACCTTCCATTGTCCTTTCTGTGTTGATGTTCTTTATTACTGTAGTTTAAAACGTCTAATCTGCATGCTTAATGGAATGTTTTCATATTAATATTTATGAACTGCCATTGCAATCAAGGCAAGTTAAAGTGAGAAACCATTTTGCTGTAAATGCATATGAATTATTTAAAATAAACCCAATGCTGTAAACAGTCATGAAGATATATTTGGTTTGCAAACCACAGCACTGATTGTTAATATACATCTTCACCTTATGCCATAGGGAAGGATCAAAAATCACTCAGTATGCATGTCTTCCAGTTCATTGTTAGCACATCATGCCTGCACTAATAAGTATCATAAAAAGGAAATTATAGTGATGGAGAGCAGTTGTGGTGAAGTAGGACAGGTCAGTACAATATTACTGCAGGGAAGGCAGATGTTATTCCAAAACTTTTCGACCTGAAAACTAGAGCTTCATCATTTTAAGCTATATATTTATATTGCTAATCAGGTTGCTCCATTATAGGCTAGGATCACTATTCATCTTAAGTGACTAATCTATCAATATTTTCTCTTTGAAACAGAAAAATCAGAACCTATGATAAGGATCTAGGTTTTGCTTGGAATTACATCTATGCAGCCTTATGAATTCCTCACCCCTTCCAGCTATTCAATTACTCTATTATTTGAGTTTGTAAACTAATTTAGAAGTTATTAATTGTATATCAATTGAGTGTTAATTGTATTCAGGTCACAGATATCAATTAGAGACTCAGCTGTGCTCACATATATAGGTGCAGGTTAAAAGAGCTTTTTTTTGTTGGAGGTGCATAGTACTTAATGTTTTCTCTATAAATAAAAGCTCCTAAGTGAATAAAGACTCAGCTCCAGTATTCTCTCCTTTATCACTTTAATATCAGAGTTTTGACAAAAGTTATGATACCATCTTTCGGCTGCAGTAAGTTACTCTACTACACAAACTAGAATCTTCATCTCAAGATAAAATTTTAATGAGATGACAATCAACTAATGCAATGCTTCATCTCTCGTTTGATCCTGAAATTTTTAAAGTTTTGCATAAGAGAAATCAAACCCCATACATAAGGTTTTGAGGTTATTCACTTTAGAAGTAAGAATTGAAAGGCAGAATGGTTTTGAAAGATGTGAAACTTTTAAATGTTAATGTTCAGAGAGACTCAGGTGTACTCATATGTTAGCAGGAAGCAAGGCAAATGGCATGTTAGTCTGTACTGCAACGTGATTGAAGTACAAGAATATGAAGTCTTGCTGCAATTGCGTCAGGTTTTGGTGAGGCCACACAGAGTACTGTGCACAGGTTTGGTTTCCATATTAAAGGGATACATCCTTACTTTAGGAGTGGTACAGTGAGGGTTCGTTAGTTTGTGAGATGATATGGTGGTCTTATGATGAGAAGCTAAGTAGCTAGGGCCTATATTGTCCAGGATTGAGAAAAATGAGAGACAATTTCTCCTGGTTGGGAAATTTAGAACATAGGAACACAATTTCAGGATAAGGGGTCATTTAGGACTGAGATGAGAAGAAAATCTCTTCATTAAGGGTTTGCAAATCTTTGGAATTCTATACCCCAAAGGTTTATGAATGCCTGTCACTGAATATATCTCAGGCTGATGCGCAGATTTTTGGGGATTCGAAGGATATGGGGAGCAGACAGGAGAGTGGAATTGATACAGAAAATCAGCCATGATCATGATGAACGGCAGAGCAGGCTTGATGGATATATGGTCTGCTCCTGCTCTATTTCTTATATCCTTATAAGCTTGATAGCATTTTTAAACATTAAAGATAATCATCTGCTTTGGTATTTAATAATTAATAAATGCACCAACTGTTGTTTGGCTCTGCGTTACATCTACCCACCTTCATTTTACCATTTCTGATGGCAGCACCATCCTCAGCTAATCGAAGCACATACAGATCCATATTGTATTCACGCCCACCACGAAGGCTGAATCCAAAACCCTTTGGTCCCTTATCCAATTCCACAGTGTACAGTTCAGGTTCCTTGAAGATAAAAGTCACATTGAACAACTTTTGCAGATAAATTTAAGACAGATATGACAGATCTACATTAAAAATGCTAGGAAAATGAGCACCTTTATACATCCCTCAAATCCCTCTGATAACAACTTGATTGATTTAAAAAGGGGATAGTCCCGGTCAGGGAGAATTTTGCAAATTAACACCACATCAAGTTGTTGCGACCCAGTTCTAACTGTTCTGTGTCCAAGGCAACCAGAAATTCCCAGAAACGGGTAGGACTGGATGCATCCAAGTCTCCTCAGTTTGTGTGGGGTTTGCTGATTTCCTGTCTAAGTGCAACCTCCATGGAATTTTGTAACCAGAAATCATTCTTTTCTTCTGCTCTTTGTTCATCACTATTTTTTTTACAGTGAAGCTATCTTCCTGTCCTGATAACTAATTGAAACCAAAAGCTGGAGCCGGAAATATTATCAGAGAACAAATTTTAACCATAGTTTTCTTCAACGAACAGGAATCCCTTTGGTATCCTGGAGATCTACTAGGATTATTAATTTCAAAAGATAATTTTTCTCTATTTAAACACCATTCTCACTTCCTTTCCATTGCCCAAATGCATAATCCATAATGTTTTAAAAATCTTATGTCTGCGCACATTTTGATATCAATCAACTTTCCAATTATAAACTGTATCCAAATTTATAATGGGAACTGCCCATATTAACCTGTCACATTGTAATTACATCCTCCCACCTATGCTGGCACTGTAGTGCCTCAATTTTATATTGCTCAACTCCTCAGCCTGTATTGCAAAAAAAAACTCATAACAACTCTACTTTCCAAATTACAGGTATTGTAGAAGCATTATATAAATAAAGGCAGAATGTATTACTCTAAAATGAAGACTGAATTACATTCACATGCCCTTGTCCAAACATCCTTCATTCTCTAAACTTTAGATTTCACTTGGTCTTGGCACCCTGTTTGGAATTCCATGATTATTAAATTTTATCAATAACAAAACATGATACATGGTTCAGCTGTCATTCTGACTACCCATCTGTCCAATTGCTATCTTACTGGGCTCAATCACTCTCAACTTGCACAGTTCAGTTAAGTGCAGCTTTTACCTGCCACTGAAAACCTGTAATAAATAAACTTAGTAACAGAAAAAACATAACTTTTGGCTTAGTAAGAGATCCTTTTTTATAGCATCATATTATGAAGCCAGCAAGTACTACTCTAGTTCCTCAATGAAAAGCAGCTGCTAGCCATAAAGAACAGGGGTAACTAAATATTTGTTTCCCCTTTTCTCTCTTTTGGGGTACAGGGACTCTTGATATCTCCATTACAGGGTTATCAGTTTCTGTATCAGGTAGTCTGGTCACACTCTGTTGGACTCTGCTGTTTCTATAGAAGCTCTTGGCAACACAGAATGCATAGAATCTTACTGCACAGAGAAAGGTCATTCCACCATCATACTTTGTCAGTTCTTGAAAGAGCTATCCAATTAGTCCACTCCCTGCTCTTTCCCCATAATCCTGTAACCATTTCCTTATCAAGTGCACATCCCTCATGTACGTTACTGTTGAACCTTTTACTACCCTTTCCAGATCATAACAATTTGCCATGTTAAAACAATACTCCTTATCTGCACCTTGATCCTTGGCTAATTATCTTGAATAATTATCTTCTGGTTATCAACTCTCCTGCTGCTGAAAATAGCTTAAATTTGAAGTCTCATTGTATGATCTTAGATTGATAGGTTTGACTAGCCACCAAATGCAAGAAATTTTAATCAATTCTTTCCAATTTATATTAGTACTCAGCAGAACTTATCTAGTGGTTACCATGGAGCAGTTGACATACCCTGCTTGAAACCAGTGAAAAGATACTCCTGAAGTATTGGAACATGTACACTAGCATCCCAAGAACAAAGCGCAGTGCTGAAAAAATTCCAACAGCTTTATTTCAGTAGATCCATGCCAACTGCTAGCTAGAAATTGGGATGCAAGGAAGTTATATTGCTTTTAGTTTCTTCTCCTGTAACTTTTGTTGTCTGCTACTATTTTGTATTCTTTAAACATGGTAGAATAAATAATTACTGTTTTGGACTTTTTGGTTTTAGGATTCTGGAAAAGACTGTTAGAATGCATGATATAACACTCAAGGTCACTTCTACCATAGATCATTATTGAACTTATTGGGTGGTATTTATTGGAGGCTGAGTTTTTCTTCCATCCACCTCCATAGCTGTGTCCTTCTTTCATAGATATTCATCAACGATGGAAAACCTTTGGAGTCATTAAATTGTAGTGAAAATTTTCTCTTAATTTAAAAGGGGAATGCTTTTGCTCTCTAATATGTAACTTCCAATGCAGTTACATTCCCAGAACCATATGTAATTAAACTACATTTCCCTGTGCATTCATTAGTCAGTCTTGAATTATAGGAAAAAAGCAAATCTTTTGTTTAGAATGAAAAATTGTGCACCCCTTCCCCACTATATTTCAGCTAATTCACAGCAGTGGTTTTTACTTTTGCATAACGTCTATCTTTGGTCAAAGCCCATTAATACTCATTTGGACACTTAGTGTCTTGTCAGTTTTTATCCTTGGTTTGGGATCTTTTGTGTCAAAGAGACACCTAAATTGCTTACATAGGTGATGCAGTATAGTGAGTACAGTGGTAGCAACAGATACTTAATCCCCGTTTTTGATTTCACCTGTGTAGGGCCACTGAGAGAAGGGAAATGCAAGATGAAAAAGTCTTCATGAATAGATCAGATTTCTCTATCAGACAGAATGCATATAGTGTGTGGCTCAGGAATAGGCTATGAATGGAATGGAGGGTTACATTCTGCTTCACAATATTTAAACAATAAATTCAATACACCACAATTTTTGCTGTAAAATGAATGTAGAAAAAATATAATTTTATTAAGTTAATTAATCATGAATTGATTCCCTACTGCAGCCAACTCATCTCCCTCTAGGACAGAAAATCTGACAGGCTCATGTAATTCTCTCTTATTAAATGTTTGAGGGATGTGCTCACACTGCAGCTGCAGTCTGTTCAGGCCACCCACCTGTAAAATGGTGCTCCAGGAACTTTCTATTCTGCTTTTAATTAACATCAAACATTTCTATTTGGCAGATGCAATACAATAACTTCTGCCACTAGCAATATCAAATTAAGGAATGCAGCTTTTCAAAGGTAAAATCTTAAGTTTGCGAAGCCATTAAAACAAATGACAAACCATGATCCATGCACTTGGAATGCGATTTAAATCTTTCATTTTTTTACATTGCATTAACAAGGTTAACAATGTAATTAAAGCCATGCTAATGAATGACTGTTATCATAAGAATGCTCTAATTCTTTTCAATTAAAATTCACTAAATTGTTGGATTAAACTCATTTAGCTACTTTTCTCAATAAAGGATGAACTGCCAGCTGCTCCCTATCTAAGTGACTGTGAACATTTTGAATACATGACCCGAGATAAAAAGTAGAATTTGATGTGAATTTAAAACAAATATTTTGAAAATCCAGAGGCCACCTTTCCTGTAGTTATGCCAGGACTGCATCCATCAGTGCATTTGTGGGGTCAGTGGGAGGGCAGCTAATTGACATGGATCAGTGGACGCAGGCAGCACTACAGGTGCCTTGACTGTGCTACTGTTTGCCTTTCAATGGAATGTCTGGCACCCGAATATTTTTCTTTTGTGAGGGGCTTTGCCTAGGACCCACCCACCCACCCCATGCCCCCAACCAGCACCAATGATCATCCCTTCACTGACCCCACTCTGCTGAGTAAGTAGTTGACCCTGATAATTTTACATAAATAAATGTAGCAGTTATACAAGTTAGACAATTTCTCTAGTCTGATGCCCACTGCACCCCCACAATGAGACATTTTACCAGACAGCTGGAGGCTAGTATGCTCAGTGGTATACATTGCCTCCGATAGTGCCAATGAAGTTTTAAAAACATGGCTTCTCGTTGCACAAAAAATATCAAATTTGAAAATTGAAAATTAAACTTTTTCAAAACTATATTTTAAACTCAGTGACTTCCTATATTAATTGCATGTTCTTTTGATTCAGCCTCAGAATATAACTTCCATTTATTACCCTATGGTCCAGTTTCCTGTTCTGTGGCACAATGTCATGACAATTTTCAACAAATGAAGAAAATCTTTTATTAAAACGTTTACCTATATAAGAAGTCTTGAGAATCAAGACTATGACATGGCAAGTAGATCAGTTCCTTTTTTAATTTGATGGAGATCTCCTTAAGATATTAGACATATTGTACAAAGTTGTAATAATAAACATTCACTATTCCTATTATTCTTGTTTGGAGGTAAAAAAGGAACAGAAATATTGATAATCTTTTCCTCTGTTGTTACCATTGGCAGACAACTGGGCAATATTGAGCATCAGAGCTAAGTCTAATCAAGCTCCACCCAATAGTCATATATCTCCCCAGGGATCACTTAATAGTCATCAGGAGTGGGAACCCTGACTTTTTTCCCCACCTCTCAATGCAGAAAAATGAGGCCAAATGTAATGTGCTGAGATATGTAAAAAAAAATCTACTTGGTTAGCACAAGCTAAGGAACAAACCTGGGATGACCTTGTTGCATACTGGACAATGCATCTACTAAATGAGGTATCAGAAGTTGGTTCTGTTTGATAAATATTCATTTTATTATAATTGCAGCACAACGAGGGGTTCATAGCTTGACCATGGTCTGTGGCGCCATGATTCAATACTAGATGACAAAAACAATTGTCACTATCGTGGCTCTATAGATCAGACCAAGAAACAAACCATAAAAGATCCTGATACGCAAATTTATCGAAACCCGTTACATATGGTTGCACGGGGTTTACATGCTGCAGAATACAAGGAGGTTTGGAGAAAGAAAGGCTATTTGGCCCTTCAAACTGGAGAAACCGTTCCCTTTCTAACCCAGATGTTCACATTAATACCAACCCTATTACTGTTATAGGTGTGATCAGCACAAAACACAAACTGATCATGAGATATTTTGTCCTGATGAATTTAGTGCTATAATACATGGTACGTTTAGCTACCCAGTGCTCAAAGGACAACTGAAAAATAATTCGGTTAAGGCTATTTTCAAGGAGTTTATTAATATCTGAAACTATCAAGATAGACTAAGCAGACAGTGGTTCTTTTCTCTAGAAAAACAAAAAGAGTGAACCAGTCCTTCAATATTATGAAGGGGTTTGTCAAGATAAGTCCTATAAGCAACTCAGGAGAAAATACTTTATTCTGTGGTGAATGTAGAACTCACTATCACATGGACTGGTTGAGGCAAATAGTCATAGAGGTCTACAGCACTGAAAAAGGTACTTCAGCCCATCGAGTCTGCGCAGGTCAAACAAGTACCTAACTATTCTAATCCCATTTTCCAGCACTAGGCCCATAGCCTTGTATGCCATGGCAACGCAATTGCACATCCAAATACTTAAATGTTATGAGGGTTTCTGCCTCTCCCACCCTTTCAGGCAGTGAGTTCCAGATTCCCACCACCCTCTGGGTGAAAAAATTCTTCCTCGCATCCCCTATAAACTTCCTGCCCCTTACCTTAAATCTATGCCTCCTGGTTATTGATCCCTTCACCAAGGGGAAAAGTTCCTTCCTCTCTACCCTATCTATGCCCCTCATAATTTTATACACCTCGATCATGTCCCCCCTTCAATCTCCTCTGCTCCAGGGAAAATAACCCCAGCCTATCCAATCTCTCCTCATAACTAAAACTCCCAAGCCCAGGCAACATCCTGGTAAATCTCCTCTGCACTCTCTCTAGTGCAATCACATCCTTCCTATAATGCGGATTCCAGAACTGCATGCAATACTCTAGGTGTGGCCTAACCAGCGTTTTATACAGTTCCAGCATAACCTTCCTGCTCTTATATTCTATGCCTCGGCTAATAAAGGCAACTATCCCATTTGCCTTCTTAACCATCTTATTTACCAGTCTCGCTACTTTAAGGGACCAGTGGACATGCATACCAAGGTCCCTCTGATCCTCGGTGCTTCCCAGGGTCCTACCATTTATTAACAGTATGGATGTTAGGTAAATACATAAATAGATAAGTAGATAAGATAGATAACTAGCCAAGTAAGGGGAAAGGAATAGAAAGGTATACAGTTTGGGTTAAATGAAGTATAATGGGAGAAGGTTCATAGAGCATAAGCAGTGGCATAGATCTGTTCGGCCCCATGAGGGTGGAGGAAACGCAACAGAAAACAAACTAACTTTAGTACTTCCTAGTTGTTGGTTCAAATTAGTATGGGCCAAATAGTCCCTTTGTTGATGAAACAGTGGCCAGAATTTTGACCTTGATGAGTGGACGGGCCCCAGCAGCTCAGCGGCAGGAGGGCAGCCGAACTCCGCCACTGAAACGGGGCCGGCTGCCATTTTATGTGGGTGGGCCAATTAAGGCCCACCCAGCAGCCTGCCCGACAGGAAGCACTATGCGGGGGGTGGAGAGTTTGCCTATCTGTCAAAGGGTGCTCTTTCGCACATGCATGCGAGAGAGCGCACTGCTCCCTGAGACTAAATGCTATCTCAGGGAGAGCGCCAAATGTTTAAAAAACTTTAAAAATAGAGAAAGAAAAACATTATTAACATATCCCCCTCATGTGACACCGACACATGAGATGGGACATGTTAATAAATATGAGTGAAACTTTAATAAACGTATTAAAAACTGAGATGAAACCTCATCCCGCCAGTGGACGAGGTTTTATCTTTTTTCAGAAGCCCACTGGGGCTCCTGGCCTGCCCGCCAACCTTAAGGTTGGACAGGCAAGTCTTCCAATGAGCTTAATGATCCTGTCAATGGCCTCAATTGTCCATTGACAGGTCGGCGAGCGAACAGCTGAATTCGCTGTCTGCCTGCCTTCTTAAAGATTTAAATGGATCGGGATGATGTTGGGGGTTCCACCTGATGTCATCCTGCGTCATTTTCCCGTCGGCGAGCAGGCCCCATCCCCAAATCGCCGACGGGAAAATTCTAGCCAGTGTGTGGGTGACAATAAAATTACATGACAGCATTTTGAATTTGCAATTTTCCTCACTTAAACCCTTTTACTAATGATCTCATATACGAATTTACATAGGAACATACGAATTAGGAGCAGGAGTAGGCCACTCGGCCCCTCAAGCCTGCCCCACCATTCAATAAGATCATGGCTGATCTGATTGTAGCCTCCTGCCCATCCTGGTAACCTTTCATCCCCTTGTTTATTAATCACCTATCCAGATCTGCCTTAATAATATTCAAAGACTCTGCTTCCATCACCTTTTGAGGAAGAGAGTTCCAAAGACTCATGATCCTTTGAGAGAAAAAAATACTCCTCATTTCTGTCTTAAATTGGCAACCCCTTATTTTTAAAACAGTGGCCCCTAATTCTAGATTCTCCAGCAAGAGGAAACATCCTCTCCACACCCACCCTTTCAAGACTCCTCCTTAAAGGTTTCAATCAAATTGCCTCTGACTCTTCTAAACTCCAGTGGGTACAAGCCTAACCTGTCAACCTGTCCTCATAAGATTCCTGGTCCATTCCTGGTCTTATTCCAGTAAACCTTCTCTGAAGTTCAAATGCATTTACATCCCTCCTTCCTTCTTGGACTGCAGCAGTTCAAGAAGGCAGCTCACCACCACCTTCACAAGGGCAATTAGGGATGGGCAATAAATGCTGGCCTAGCCAGTGATGCCCGCATCCCATGAATGAATTAAAAAAAATGAGACCTGTACTGTGCACAGTACTCCAGATGTGGCCTCACCAATGCCCTGTACAACTAAAACATAACATCCCTACATTTATATTCAATTCCCCTCACAATAAATGATAACATTTTATTAGCTTTCCTAATTACTTGCTGTACTTGCATACTAGCCTCATGTGATTCATGCACTAGGACATGCAGATCACTCTGAATCTCAAAGCCCTGCAATCTCTCACCATTTAGATAATGTGCTTCTTTTTTATTCTTCTTGCCAAAATTGACAATTTCACATTTGCCCATATTATAATACATTTGCCAGATCTTTGCCCACTCGCTTAACCTATATATTTACCCTCCTTGTGTCCACTTTACAACCTACTTTCCTACCTATCTTTGTGTCATCAGCAAATTTAGCACCCATTGCTTTGTATGTACTAAGTTTAGGATAATTGCATTGAACATATTGTTAAGAGGTATTCCAAGCTTGTAAATGGCCTTGATCTAATGGCGTTACACCGAGCACTGAATTTAATTCCAGTAATTAAGCCCACAACTGTCACTTACCTGAGCTGACTTATAATCATATGATACATCTGGCTTTGGTTTTGTGTTATTCCTTCAAACAAAATGAAAAAAATACAAATGAGTTCTGAGATATTCAAGTCTTTTATTAACACAGCTTAAATGCTACGATGGAAATTAGTAATTGAATAGTAATTTTACAGGATCATGTAAAATCAAACTGTCAGTTCTTAAACACTACCACAATGGCCTGGATTTTGTGTTTGTATTGATGGCAAAACTTTCTGCGTTCACTGTCATGCACAGTTATGTGCGGAAAGCCTGAAGTTGCTGCCAGTGATTCCCTGCTCCTTCATAGAGAGCGCTGAAATTCCCACAGATGGCAATCATTTAGAAATCACCAAACTGATGAGAATTTCCCATTTTAAGTTGTAAAATCACTCTTAAAACTCCCCAAAAGATTTTGCTATTAACACATTACTATCTTACCTTTATGCCACTATCAGCATTTTCCTTTAGTCTTTAACACTACCATTAACACTCCCTTTATCTTGTGTCCATGGCATCTTTGTCAATCTCTGCCGGGCTCCATATATCCCTGACCTTCTACTTTGCTCAATCTGCTCCAACCCCTCTTAAACAGTATAAAATCCATCACACTCCTACTCTCTTTAGCTCTGAAGAAGTTATACAGACCCGAAACGTTAACTGTTTCTCTCTCCACAGATGCTGCCAGATCTGCTAAGTTTTTCCAGCTTTTTCTGTTTTTCAGATTTCCTGCATCCACAGTATTTTGCTTTTATCCAAAAAGTCCTGCCTTGTTAATGGGGTGAATTGAATTTTTAACTGTGTACTAAGTCATAATTACCACTGAAGAACATTTTTAGCACTGGAAACAAATTTTATAATTGAATAAGGTCAAACTTTTCTATTATAATAAAAATTCCATAGATATTTTTTAGAAAAAAAAACTACAATAAATATTATATTTCACTTTCTAATGTGCACGCCCCGAACTTTATTTCATTCCGGGTAAAACGTATAAACGATGAAGCACAACCTGTGCACTTAACTTCTTGGTTACAATTCTTCAATGTGATTGCTGCTTACCCTGCTTAATAACAACACTGCTGCTCGATGGCAGGAGATCCCCTTGATTTCGCGCCAATTTAAAATGAATGCCAGGAAAGGAGAAGTCCACGTTACAAAAACCGTTAGATCTTTGTGAGCAGCTTTCTTCAAGGTCAGCTGTGAGTGCCATCACTTTGATGTTGACTGCAAACTTTAGGCCAATGACTTTTCTCCAGTTTATTCCTTACCACCAGCCTTCCCCCAGTGTACTGCACCCTTCTCTCCAGAATGTAATGACTGATGTTGGAGCTCAGCTATGTGATCATTAGTAGCCCTGTGGTAACTCACTCAAATGTCCAGTCTTCATGAACAAACATACATATTGCCTGTTGGTAGGCATGTCCAGCCTTGTCTTTGGCTCATTGGTGTATCTCCTCCTGCTGATAACTTCATCAAAACAGACTTCCCATTTTATACTCACAATAATTTTGTTTTTGGGTGAAGGGGTTATATTTAGTGGCAGGAGTAAGTTCACCTTCATGTTCATGCACAAAGACACTGTGATGACTATCACTGGATAGTTATCAGCATGTTGGAACTGGACTGATTTTTCACTCTCCTAACCCAGAAAGAAATGAATTGCTTCCAAGGATAGCTATATCATGGAAAACACAGGACTGCAGGGACATAACTTACCATCCATCCTGTGGTGGCTGTTGAGGGTTATGGGTGGTTGTAATTGTTGCAATCTTTTCCGCATTTGTTAGCAAGGATGGATTGGAGGATTCTAAAAGAGAAAAAACATACATTAGAAGATGCAACGTTGATCATTATAATATTTTATAAATAAGAACATAACAGAACATAAGCACTAGGAGCAGCAGTAGACCATCTAGACCCCTCGAACCTGCTTCACCATTCAATAGGATCAAGGCTGATCCAACTGTGACTTTAAGTTCTTTTTCCTGCTTGCCCCCCCATAACCCTCACCTCTGTTGTAGATTAAAAATATGTCTAACTCAGCCTTAAATATATTCAATGACCCAGTCACCACTGCTCTCTGGGATCGAGACTTCCAAGATTACTGACCATCTGAGGGAAGAACTTCCTCCTCATCTCCATCTTAAATGGGAGATCCCTTGTTTTGAAACTCTGTGCCCTGGATCCAGATTCCCCCATGAAAGAAAACATTCTCTCAACATCTACCCGGTAAAGCCCACTTCTAATTCATGTTTCAATAATATCGCCTCTCGGTCTTCTAAACTCCAATGAGTATAGGTTCAACCTGCTCATAAGACAATCCCCTTATCACATCAATCAGCCTAGTGAATGTTTTCTGAACTGCCTCCAATGCAAGTATATCCCTCCTTAAGTAAGGAGGCCAAAACTGTACAAAATACTCTAGGTGCAATTTCACCAATGCCCTGTACAGTGGCAGCAAGACTTCCCTGTCTTTATACTCCATCCCTCTTGCAATAAGGCTAACATGCCTTTTGTCTTCCCATCACTTGCTGTATCTGCATGCTAACATTTTGGTAATTCATGTACGAGGACACCCAGGTCACCCTGTACCATAGCATTCTGCAGTCTCTCTCTATTTAAATAATATTCTGCTTTTCTATTCTTCTTGCCAAAGTGGAAAAGTTCACATTATTCCACATTATACCCCATCTTCCAATTTTCGCCCCACTCACTTAACCTATCTTACGTCCTTTTGCGGAATCTTTGGCCCAGATTTACCAGCACACCACTCCTGCCCCGGTAGAAAGACCCCGAAAATGGCAGGATTTTCATTCCACAGGAAAAGGAGAGCAGGGCAAATGTGGGATGACATTGGGCCTGCCGTCCCTGGTAACAGATTGGAGGTAACCACAAGAATGACCAAGTGCCAAGGCCGGCTGGTTAAAATGCTTACCTTGACTTCTCTGGGACCTCATCCCAGTTGTATTAAAGGCTGTTAGGCCCATGAGCTCTCACCTCTCTCATCCTCACCCATCTCCATTGCTCCTTGTAGCCTCCATGCCAACTCAGTGCCAACTCATGCCCCCCCACCAACCCATGGTCCCTTATACTCCCTCTGCCAACTCATTTAAGCATATGAATTAGGAGCATGAGTAGGTCATTTGGCCCCTTGAGCCTGGTTCCCCCATTCACCATGATCATGGCTGATTCAATTGTGGCCCCAACTCTACATTTTCACCTATTCCACCTGAAAACCTTCCATTTCCTCGTTAATCAAGAATCTATCTAACTTTGCCTTAAAAATATTCATTGACACTGCCTCTGCCGTGCTCTGGGAAAGAGTTCTTAAATGGGAGCCCCCTTATTCTTAAACTGTGTACCCTAGTTCTAGTCACTCCCACATGGAGGAACATCCTTTCAGCATCCACCCGGTCAAGTCTTGTCAGAGTCTTAAATGTTTCAATAAGATCGTCTCTCATTCTTCTAAACTCCAATGGATACAGGCCCAACATGTCCAACCTTTCCTCATAAAATAGTCCCCTCCCATTCCAGGTATCAGTCAAATGAACCTTTTCTGAACTGCTTCTATCCTTTCTTAAATAAGGAGACCAAAACTGTACACAGTACACCAGATGTGGCCTCACAACACCTGTACAATTGTAGCAAAACATCCCAATTTTTATATTCCATTACCCTCACAGTAAATGACAACATTTGCCTTTCTAATCATTTGCTGTACCTGCAGACTAACTTTTTGTGATTCACCTCTACTGCAGCATTCTGCAATCTCTCTTGATTTAAACAATATGCTGCTTTTTTACTCCTCTTGCCAAAGTGGACTAGTTCACATTTTTCCCATGGCTCTTCCATGCCCATTCACCTAGTATACACAATGTGTTGAGCCAATGAACCATATAGTAACAATGATATATGTGAAACTGCCTATATTAAAAAAAAAACACTCTTTGGGAAAAAGAAAACTGCTGTTCCTCCAGCCTTATTAAGGTGTCTAAACAGATCATTAAAGCATCAATAACAGAAGCTTTAAGCACTTCACGCCTCTTAATCTTGTGCAAATAAATATTGATACATTGACAAAAGAGATTGCAAAAAAAACTTATAACGACCTAAAAATGTCAATCAAGCAAAGTCAAGATTTCTCTCCAACTATGTAAAGCAACTTGCCACTCATAATCCTGTTGTACGTCTGGGCCCTCAACCAAGCATTATTATGCATGTTATTGATACTTTAATAGTCTGTTTGATTGACATTTTTATAGAGGTTTAGAAAGAGTGGCCTGAATCTTCAGCTCAGCGGGTGGGCGCAATCAGTGGGCCTGGGATAGGCCAGGGAACGGACCGCTGACCGAGATTTCAAGCTGGTTAGTCATGGCCAACCAGCATGAAATGCGCGGCGAAAAGCTCAGTGCTGCTGGGGTGGGGCTGGAAGAGGGCGGGCGATGACGTCAATGCGGGCATGGGCCAGCGCTGACAGAAAGCTCCCTGAAGGCAGAGAGCTGTCTCAGGAAACTGAAAACCTGAAATAGCAAAAATAAAGGTTTCAAAAGTTGAACAAGTCACCTGAAAAATTTAGTCAATGAAGGTGATGTCCACAGAAATTTATTTAATATTGTATTTCATCACGGAAATCTCATCCCGCCGTGGATGAGGTTTGTTGAAAAATGCAAAGGCCATTGACTGATCCGCCTATCCGCTAACTGTAAGGCTGGATAGGCTACGTAAAATGACAGACAATTTCCCTCTTAATTGTCGGGGGCCATGCTTCTGGCTTTTGCGTGGCCGCCAACCAAAAGTTTGCGCAAGCGTGAATGATGTTGGGATGCTCACCCAACATCATCTTGCGCGATTTAACGCCCGATTGGGTCGGGCACGTACCCGCCCGATCAGCGTAAGATTCAGCCCAGTAGTTTATTTTCTCAAGCATTATAAATGGGTATTTAATTTTTCTAAACAGTTTCACATATGCCATTGCTACCGTAGGGTTCATTGGTTCTGTACATAGTACATACTGGGTGGATGGGCATGGAAAGGCCATGAGTTGGCATGGGGGTGAAAAGGGACCATGGGAGTGGACTGGGGAGGGAATTGACATTGAATGGCATTGTATTGGCATGTTTGGGCTATAAGGGAACATGGCTAAGATCTTTTGAACTTACCTTTCAAAATGTTTCTGAGTCCAGATTGTGGTTCACAACTCCTCTGAGGGGCCAAGAGCCATAAGACATGGAGAAGCTGGCCAAACTACATGAAAATTGAAGGGTTGGGTGGGGGGTTGGGGGGAGGAAGAGGTGGGGGCAGTAGTGTGGGGAGGTGCTGGTGAGGGTTTGGAGATGCCTACACTCTCAATAAAACTGGCCAGGTCAGGAGTGCAGGCTTTGGGCTCATTACCCACCCCAGTGAAAATTGGGGGTGCTGGGAATGGGAGTGGTAGTCCTGGAATTGGGTCCTGCCTGCCAATTTTAAAAGGCTCTGGAGTCCTTCCAGCTCCGTGAAAATGTGGGCCTTTGTGTTCTCCTCACAACTTGCTTTCCTATCTTCATATCGTCAGTAAATTTGGCTACAATACACTCAATCTCTTCATTCAAGTCATTAATACAGATTGTAAATAGTTAAAGCGCCAGCACTGACCCCTGTGCCAACCTGAAAATGACCCATTTATCCCAACTCTGTTTCATGTTGTTAGCTGAGCCTCTATCCATGCTAATATATCACCCCCAAAACCATGAGCAGTTATCTTGTGTAAAAACCTTTTATTTGGTACCTTATCGAATGCTTTTTGGAACTCCAAATACACTACATCTACGAGTTCTCCTTTATCCATTGTGCTTGTTAAAACTCAGAGAACTCTATTAAATTTGTCAAACACCATTTCCCTTCCATAAAACTATGTTGAACCTGCTTGATTGTATTATCATTTTCTAAATGTCCTCCTGCTACTTCCTTAGTAATAGATTCCAGTGTTTTCCCAATGGCAGATGTTAGGTTAATTGGCCTATAGTTTCCTGCTGTCCGTTTGAATAGAGGTATTTTATTTTTGATTTTCCAAACTGCTGCGACCTTTCCAGAATCTAGGAAATTTTGAATGATTACAATGAATGCATCAACAATCTCTGCAACCACTTCCTTTAAGACCCAAGGATGCAGGCCATCAGGTCTGGGGGACTTGACAGCATTCCGTTCCATTGGGTTTCCTAGCACTATTTTCTCTAGTGATAGTGATTATTTTATGCGCCATTAAAATATAACAATTTTCATAATATTATTATTGTAAAGGTAGGTTAATAGTGAGGCTTGGATTAGTTTCATGTACGTGTGTGTGTGTGTGTGTGTGTGGTGGGGGTGGGATTTAATTGAATTGGAGGTAACTGGTCTGGAGGTTTTGAGTTATCAACAAGAAGCTAGGTTTGAAATGCTAAATATGTAAACATGGCTGAAGTTTTAGAATGTGAGGTGTAAGGAAAATTTGCATTTTTAGATCCATTAGAGTTGTTTGAATTTCAAAGAGATGGTAAAACCTAGCCAGAAGAAGCTAAGCCAAACAGTGTGTTTATTTTTCCCAAAGGTTACTGATAAACTTAGTAGTATGAAAGATTTATGTTATGAGAAAAGTAAACATGCAAAGATATATTCGAACAATGGAATTTACATTAAAAAGGGAGATATGTGTATAAAGGAGGTGATGCTATATGTAATGGGGGAGGGGGGGGAAGGCATTCTAAGATCTAACACAAGTGTGAAAAGCCTCCAGCCCTTGTGCATCAAGTTGCTGTCTACAGGAACTGAAGCTAAGAAAACTCATTTTGAATGCGACTGTTCAGAGTATTGTATTGCTTTGCCTGGGTCTGTTTAAATCTATTTGTTTTTACTGTTGCCTTAACGGAGGTTTAATTGGGAGCCAGGTTAATTAGAGCTTTTAGGGGTTATTATAATAGTAATTTGTAGCCTTATGTATGTGCTTGAAATCTTTTATTCTGTTAATAAATGCTTCATTTAGTTTTATAAAAACCTTTGAAGTCACGGTGGTCTTATTGCTTCTGAATTCAAGGCACGCATTTCGAAATAAAATACAAATTGCAAAACAGTTGTGTCCGAGTGATCAAATTTCCCTTGTGAATTTGAGCTGCCTGGCACACATCATCTGCCACGTTATAACAGGTTGGTGGCTTGTCCGGGATATATTTTAAATTTCTTGATTGGGTTGGAGTTGGTGAATCTTAAGGTTACATGTACGAGAGGCATTTTGAATTCAGGAGTTGGCATGAGGTATTTTTAAAGGATGAGACTGCAAAGATGGCTGTATCCATGGCAGAATCTTCTGGCTGGTGTGCAGGTGGCAGAGTCCGCACGCCAGTGCTTAAAATGTTGCGCGCTGACATCGCGTGAACATCCCGACGTCAGCACGCTACATCATGATATTTTGGTCGGCGGGCGCGCTATGCAGCGGGACACACGCCCGCCATTAATTAAAGGCCATGTTAAGGCCATTAACTCTCCAATCGACCAGGGCCCAGTGACGGGATGAGGTTTGATATCGGGTTTAAAAACTTTTAATAAAGTGTTTGTGTTCTTCACTAACATGTCCCATCTCGTGTGACATTTTCACATGAGGGGGACATGTTAATGATTTTTAAATTTTTCTATTTTTAGAGTTTCACAGAGTTTCAGCGATCTCCCTGAGGCAGCACTTTGCCTCAGGGAGATATGCGTGCGAAAGAGCGCATTCTGGCAGCTGGGGAATCCTTCCCCACCTGCACAGGAAGCGCACTGCGCTTTCCGTCGGATGACACACTGAGCGGGCCTTAATTGGCCCACCCACTTAAAATGGCGGCGGGGCCCGTTTCGGCGGCAGCGATCGGCTGCCCACCTGCTGCCGAGTCGGTCGGGCCCGCCCGCCTGTCAAGGGCAAAATTCTGCCCCATGGCTAAAATTTTTTGAGAATAGAAAATATAACTCTGATTGGGTTACAAAATGTATCTAAGGGTAAGTTAACAGAGTTGGCGGATAAGTTGCAGTTGAGATTACCTGTAGGGGCAAAGAAAGCAGACATAGTTAAAGTGATAGTACAGCATTAAAGTTGGAAGGGATACCTGAGACTAGTGAGTCACAGCTGGAGGTAGTGAGACTTCAGTTGGAAATGAAGAGGCTTGAATTTGAACAAGCAAAGGAACTGAGAAAACTTGAATTGGAGGCAAACGAAAAGGAAAAGGAATTGGGGATGAAACACACTGGAATTAGAGGCAGCAGAAAAAGAAAGAAAAAAAAGAGAGATTATTTCAAAAAGAAATGGAAATGCGAAAACTTGATCTCCAGAGGGAAAAGTTAGCAATGGAAGAGAGAGCATTCGAAAAGGAGACTCTGGGTCTGGTGTTAGCATTGCAGCATTTCGAGGTTATGGTGCAAACAATTCATCAGAAACAATTGTTTATACAGACCACAATCCTTTAAAGCTCCTGGACAAATTTCAAGACAGAAGTGCAAGGCTGTTCAGATGGAGTTTATTACTGCAACCATTTAATCTACAGATTATACATGTGGCTGGATGAGAAAATCTAATTATATTATGTTAATGCATGCATCTGGTACTGTAACAGTGTGTGTATATAGATAAGTATAGGAGGTAGTGTAAGATGGGTTAAGAAAATGAGGCCGTCTTTTTAAATTATGACAGTTCATTTTCCAATAAGGAGGGGGTGTCATGAAAATATAATAATTTTCATAATAATATGGTGATTTATTGTAAAGGTAGGTTAATAGTGAGGTTTGGATTAGTTTCTCTGGGCAGAATTTTGCCGTCGGCGAGCAGGGGGTGGGGCCAGCTCATCGGCGCGCAAAATGATGTGGGATGATGTTGGGTGGAACCCCCAATGTCATCCCACCCCATTTAAGTTTTCAGGAAGGCGGGGGCGCAGCAAAATCAGCTGTGCACCCGCCGACCTGTCAAAGGCCAACTGAGGCCATTGACAGAATCATTTAAAAAATTAAAGGACCTGCCTGTCCAACCTTAAGGTTGGTGGGCAAGCCAGGAGCCCCAGCGGGGAATAGAAAAAACACGAAACCTCATCCAGTGGCAGGATGAAGTTTCATGCAGGGTTTTAAAAATTTTAATAAAGTTTTTCTATAAATTATGACACTGTCACATGAGGGGGTCATGTTAGGGAATTTTTTTTTCTATTTTTAATATTTTTCAAAGTGTCAGCAATCTCCCTGAAGCAGCACTTAGCCTCAGGGAGATGTGCACTCTTTTGTGCGCATGCGTGAAAGTGTGCACTCATGCTTTTGGGGAATCCCCCCCCCCCCATCCCCCCCCCCACCCGCACAGGAAGTGCATTGCACTTCCCGCAGGATGTCACGCTGGGCAGGCCTTAATTGGCCCGCCCACATAAAATGGCAGTGCGGCCCCCTTCTCTGGCGAGGATCGGCTCCCCGCCTGCCAGAGATTGGGTCGGGTCCGCCCGCCCGACAAGCAAAATATTCTGCTCTCTGTGTGTAACTCTTTTGAGTACAAACACGTTTCCATCTGTTTCAGATGAAGTTACATTGTTTCATAGTTTGCCAGTGTAAGATTTGAACTCTTGATCTTGGGGTTACAAGCCCAGTACCATAACCACTTGGCTATCATACCAGAACTCAAGCCTACTGCACCTGGTATTCTCAGGCGGTCTCCCATCCAAGTACTAACCAGGCCTGAGTCTGCTTAGCTTCCGAGATCAGACGAGATCGGGCGTTTTCAGACTAGTATGGCCGTAGGCGCTCTCTGTGTGTATGTGCATGTGGGGGGGATTTAATTGAATTGGAGACAGCTGGTCTGGAGGTTATCAACAAGATGCTAGGTTTGAAATGCTAAGGAAAATTAGCATTTTTAGATAAATTAGAGTAGCTAATCAAAGAGATGATAAGATGTTACACTTAGCCAGAAGAAGCTGATCCAAAAATTGTGTTTGTTTTTCCCAAAGGTTACTGATAAAATTAGTACTATGAACGATATATAGTATGTTTTTTTTAATTCATTCACGGAATGTGGGCTTTGCTGGCTGGACCAGCATTTGATGCACATCCTTGGTTGCCCATGAGAATGGGTGGTGAGCTGCCTTCTTGAACTGCTGTAGTCCATGTGGTGCTGGTACACCTGCAGTGCTGTTAAAGAAAAGTAAATTCGCAAAGACATATTGGAACAATGGAATTTGCATTAAAAAGGGAGAAACATGTAGAAAGGAGATGGGACTATGTGTAAGAGGGGAAGGCATTCTAAGATCTAACACAAGCGTGGAAAGCCTCCAGCCTCTATGCATCAAGTTGCTGGGTACAGGAACCGAAGCGGAGATAACTCATGTTGAATGTGACTGTCCAGGGTATTGTTTAACTTTGCCTGGGTCTGTTTAAATCCATTTGTTTTTATTGTTGCCTTAACGGAGGTTTAACTGGGAGCTACATTAATTCGGGGTCTTAGGAGTTATCATGATAGTAATTTGTAGACCTATGTATGTGCTTGAAATCTTTTCTTTTGTTAATAAATGTTTAATTTCATTTTCTAACAACCTCTGAAGACACAGTAGTCTTATTATTTCTGAATTCAATGCACGCATCTCAAAAGAAAATACAAATTGCAAACAGTTGTGACAGCATGATCAAGTTTTCTTCGTGGTTTTGACCTGCCTGGCACACATCATCTGCCATGTCATAACATATGATCAGCTCTTCCTCTTCTTTTATTATTGGGTTGCTTCTTGTATCACCTACTATGAAGGCAGATACAAAATACTTGTTCAAATCCTCTGTCATTTCGGTGTTTCCCTTTATTAATTCCCCAGTCTCATCTTCTGAGGGAACAATGTATACTTTAGTTATTTACTTCCTTTTTTACACACTTGTAGAAGGTCTTACTGTTTTTTATATTTCTTGTTGGTTTACTCTCATATTCTAATTTCTTCTTCTTTATTTTTTATCATCACACTTTGTTGGCTTCTAAAATGTTCCTAATCTTCAAGTCTACCACTAATCTTCGCAGCACTGTACACCTTTGCTTTTAATTTGATACCATCCTGAACTCCCTTAGTTAGCTATGGATGGTGTATCCTTCTCGCTGAGTCTTTAAATGGAATATATCCAAGCAGATATAAGGTAATATATTCCACAAAACTACTATTGTTAAAAAGTTCAAAGAGAATTATTTCTTCATTGTTGTCATTTCACATGCATCAAAAATATAGCTTCACATACACTAAAAATTCCTGTGTACCTAATTACTTTGTTAAATACTACTTTTAAGTTATTATAAATAATTTACTTTTAATTCTTAATTCTGATGAAAAGTTGAGAGCAATTCAGCTTAACAATATGAATTTTTACCTAACCAGGAATAAAATATGTTTCGCTGAATGATTATGTTGCACTGTTGGTTACCGATATATTCCTGTGTTTATTCTGGACTGACATGATAAAGGCATCTGATTGTGCAGTTTCTATTTAAAGAAAAAAAAATCCATATCCTTTTCAAGTGCACCAGTAAAAATTCTGTACAGCCACATAATAAAAACAAAATTTGACTTGTTCACCCACGACAAACTATTGGGTTGAATTGTAAATTATCTCAACCAGCGAATGAGACCCAAAAAACATCCTTAAAGTTCTTCATATCCCATATAATAAAAAGTAAATTGACTGAAAAGTAGTGGCCTTGGGCATCGAATAATTAGAAAAACTTTACAAGGTATGACAATAGAAGTTCACGTAGGAAACTATGGGCAGAAAATTACGCAAACCACAAAACAGATGCATGGACCCCCAGGCCCAGGTTGACTGTGGGCTCACCAGTCACACAAAACTCCATGCTGAGAGTGTTAAATTGTTCACAAATGTATAGCACAAAATTCATGTGGCCAGAACTTATGGGACTTCTCCCTCATATTCTAAAAATCAACAATTTCAATGCAACAAAGCTAAGTAAATCATGAAAATAAAGACACAACACAAATTAAAGCAAGAGGATTATTTAAGTAATAATAGCCATTGGCAACATGCAGCTGAAGTGCTGTTACTTATCTTGTCTCTAAAAGTGGGAGGGTTGTGAACTCACCGTCACCAGGAATGATGCGCAAGGTTACAGTATTTCCAGCCTCCTTGATCAAGTTGACAATATCTGAGTGGGACTTGTTGGTAATCGAACATCCATTAACGGCCAAAATACGGTCTCCAACTTTAAGCTGGCCACAACGGTCTGCAGGGCTTCCTTCGATTATCCGACCTATTTTGTGAGGCATGGCTACACATGCATTGCCTGGTTTTGTACAAGTTTTAATTGGGAGGGTGGTAAAGGTGAACCATTAGGAGAGGAGGACAGGGAGACAGAAGGTCAGGGGTTAATTCACTGTGCCACCAAGCAAAATTAATGATGGAATGCATTACATCCCATGGTTGATGATCAAAACATTGGCAATCAGTTCTACTTAATGCAGCTGTGAAGTGGTAATGTGCAGCTCCCCTTTAGCTCTTTCAAAATATTTTTAGCTGCCAATAGTCAAATATAATATCCAACAAGTATCATGGGGTCTTCAGAGGGTGCATGCAGTTCCCACCAGTTCAGTCCATGGTCTATTTCTTTCTTGAACAAAATAATTAAACTGCAAAACACCAATGGAGACTTGGGACAGGAATCTAGCAAGCAAATGCCAACTGAAATTGGCAACATTTGCTGCATGAAGCAGGCACTCAACTGAGATCTATTATCTCAGCAACAGTTAATCATTCCAGATTTCAAAACGTTAAAACGAAAATCAAAATTTTCATGCACGTCAATGTGTATGTTCCACGTTATGAGTGGGCAGAAAAGGACAATCAGAAATATATATTTTGTGAAATTTTCCAGGACCTTTAATTTAGTTAACAAAATATTTATATAAGCTGAAATGCTCTTCACAAATATAAAAAATACTTGTCTTTAACAGGGAATGTGGAAATTTGATTTCTGTACCTTTATACCCTGTGAAAATTTGAAGCCTTAAATGAAAGCTTCAAGGGCAATCAGGGATGGGCAATAAATGCTGGCCTAGCCAGTGACATCCACATCGCATGAATGTATTAAAAAAAAAGGTCCTATGAATGATGAAATGTAGATTTTTAACTGTGTATATTCAGACATCTATGCTTTCATTCAGATTAATTAACATAACAAGGAACTAACTGTGTATCAGCATGCATTGCACATGAAAACACGACCAACTTGGGGTGAGGTATTGTTAAACCTCCAAAGGTCAAAGCAGAAACCTTGGTATGGCCTCATTCCTTCAGGATGTCAAAATTCTCATGTAACATCCAAATGCAAATCAACACTGATTGCGGTTAGCATCCGAGTTTCTGGTGTTTGCTTCCTGTATTGATTGGGCCAAGTTTAGGAGTTCTATTGTGTGGAGTTGTGTTTAAATTTAGCATTTTGCCAATGTTCTGTTCTTTCTCATTGCAGAAAGGCAAGCAAACCTCAAACCCAGTGAGAGCCTTTTGGAACCAAGACGTTAGTTTCTATGCTACAGCTTTGATACTCGGGGTGGGGGGAGGGGTCACTATTAAGAACTGTGAGCTGCAGAATGTAACAGCAAGTCAACTGTGTAGATTCTTATGTAACCTCAAACTTAAAAAAAATTAAAAGCCAGGCTTGAATCAGTTACATTTAATCATTAGCAAAGGAAGCACATTTATTGTAACCCAAAGGATTGCCCAGTTAAGATGAACCACACAAGTAGCAAGGCAAAGCAGAAAGCAGACATTTCATGCAGGGTTTTAGGAAAGTCCAACGACCATAGTAAATCCACACACAATCATGTTATCCTATACAATACCAAGTTACTCTATAGATATAATTAATCTATTGTTTGGAAACAAGTTGGGTTTAGCATTTCCTCAAATAGGACACATAAAATACTTTCAATTACCTGTTGATTTTAATACAGGAGACAAATCATTAAAAAATGGACTGCCATTAAACTATTTCTATGCATACACAGCTCATTTGAATGATTGGATGAAAAATCACATGGGAGTAGGTTCACCAAATAGGCACATACAAGTACTAGTTCAGAGAAATATGAGACCTCTAATAGTTTTGTTCACCGGAAAATATGTACACTGTATCATTTTTGCTTCTTAAAATCTGTTATTTTGCTTTTGTATCCAAATGTGTTTTCCAAAATATAACTTACCAAATGTGGTGCCCGCTTCTGGTCGACTGACTGATGAGACAATAACAAAACCAAATCCTTCATTTTCTCCACGCCGTATCTCCACATCATATGGCTGCACACCCCCTCCACCACCAACACCGCCAGTGCCACCACCACCGGCACTGCCACTGCCAGAGCTCACCGTGTTCAAAGAGTTCTGACTGCCTTGTGGGGTGCGCTTTTCTTCAGTCAGAGAAACTGCTTGGTTGCTGCTGTGATGCGATGAGACTGGAGAGGCAGGGACTTCAGTTTCAGGCTTTGGAACAGCTGCTGGATTAAGAGGGGTGAAACAAGGGCAGTTTTTAAACTGCATATCAAATGACTTTTGAAAACTCAGTAAAGTTGAAAGAGTTAGACAAAGAAAAGATAGACTGATCCATCCTTAGCTAACATTAGCTGGGGCAGTAGTTGAACTGTGAGAATCAGTTACAACAGAGAAGGGGGAGGGGAGTGCTGAAAATCAGCTCAGGCTTCCCAATTCTCATTTGTATCCAGTCAACCCTATTGGAAAATCCTATCTGCAAAACTTGGTTAAAGACTTGATTTGTTTACGATGTGATGCCTCACACAGTTACTCAACCTGCTGCTACTTACTGTCCAAGTTCACTCTGAATTACACCTCGGAAGGGTTGCATTACTTGCTGAACCATATTCCAGAAATTGTCAGAAGAATGAAAAAATAGTTCACATTTAAATAAAAACAAAGTTGCTGGCAATAACAGAATTGCTCTTCATTTTATTAGCGAAGGGATTAAACACAATACAATTTGACCTTTCATGGCCAGCAACCAGCCTGCAGTTTCCCTGAAAGCTTAATGAATTCATTCAGTGAGGATTCCCAACCTGTGGTAAGTAAGCTAGCCTCAACCAGAAAGTAAATGGAGGCATTCCGATTAGCCTCTGACTCTTGGATTAGCAAAACAAAAATCAACCTGGATTCCCAGTCCCGGAAACAATCAACAACAACTTATACTTACATATTGCTTTTATCATAGGGAAATATGCTAAGGTTCCAGAAGGGTTATCAGACAAAATTTGGGACCAAGTTACCTAACTGGGTATGAGGAAAGGTGACTAAAAGCTTGGTCAAAGAATTAGGTTTTAAGCAGCACCTTAAAGGAGGAGTGAGAGATGACAATGTTGGAAATGCAGGTCCCTTTAAGAGTAAACCAGGACAAGCTTCAGAGTGAATTGAGAGCTGGTGATGCTCATTGAAACCTGTACTTAAAAGCTAGGCTGTTCCCCAATGAGGGGTTTGCTTCTGGACAGGGAAAGAATCTTTCTTTCCTTTGAAAATTTGTTTCTGCCCCTCTCTAGCTAGTTAACAAGCTCGTCAATGAGCTTAACAGCAAATTAATTGGAGGCAGATGGGTTGCTGGCTTCCTCCATCCATCCTCCCTTTAAAAATTCCAGCGCATCACAGAGGTGTCAGAAGACTGACATGCCATTCTGGAGTGCTATTTACAAAGTGTCCGTGCCTGCCTTCACCCACCCCATGAAGATTGAAATACAGTTCCTGAAGTCACAGCCACCAATGAAGAAGCAAAGGAAACGAGGAATAATACAAAAGGCCAGAACTGGAAGGACACAGAGGTCTTGGGGGATTGTAGAGTTGAAGGACATTACAAGGGTAGGGAAGAATGAGGCCACAAACAGATTTGGACATAAGGATGAGAATTCTAACTTACAGGCAGTGCCGGACTGGGAGCCAACGTAGCATAGCAAGCAAAGGGATGATGGGTGAATGGGTTTTGATGTGAGTTCGGATCCAGACAGCAGAGTCGGAGGAGTTGAAGCTTACGGAGGGTGAAAGATGAGATACCAGCCAGAAGAACAGTTGAGTCCAAAGAAACCAAAAGTATGGATGTGGGTTTCAGCCATGGTTGCACTGAGGCAGGAAAGCAGTTGAGCAATATTAAAAAGATGGAAGGAGGTAGCATTGGTGATGCAGAAAATATGGGATTGGAATCTCAGCTCAGGGTCAAATAGGACACCAAGGTTGCAAACCTGGAGAAGTTGCTAAAAATTGATAGATGAGAACATCAGGTGTAGTTGTGATATTACTTATGATCAAATATCCTGACCACAAACAACTATCATCCAAACTCATCCATGAATAATAAGGTACAAGAAGGCATAATACACCCTTATAAATATAGAGGGCTTCCAAATTGCTATAAACTTTCAGATAGATATTAGTATATGTGCACATACTGAGATGATGAGGTTTAATAAATAAATGGGAATGGAAATGACACATTTAACATGTTAGCAAAATGGGCTTTCTACTTCATTAGCGATGACCATTGCAGAGTATGGCTTTTTTCCCAATGTGCTAATGCATGTTCATAGTAAACAACTCCATTTCCAAAAACAGGCAAATCTCTGGTGAACTGCATCCTGTACTCTTGTGTATGCCGTGAATAGAATAGGAGGATGACGAATTCAACCTACTCCAAAGAAACCATTCTACTCTGCACAAATTTAGCACGTCCTCCAACAGCTGGCCACATTCCAAAAGCCAACTTCCCTGTGAGTGTGCTCCATTCCCAAAGGACCTCAAACACATCCCCACTTCCTGCTGCACGTTTGCCGAAGTCACAGGAGAACACAGTCTATAATTTGAAAAGTGATAATTTTGAGCATATCAAAGGCACCCTCAACTGAGAAAGAATTGCAAAAAGTCCCACAATGTCAAAACACATGTGCTGGTAAACCCACAGGATTAAAAAGCTTAAGACACACTGGAAAATTATAAATTCCATGCTTTCAAAAAAACCCTGTTGTTTTCATAGCTATGACAGCCTCGTTGAGACTTTCTGGCACACACCAGACAGTGGAGTTTGTAACCTCTTTCTTCAAAGCTTCCATAGTTCAGCATATGAAGTGTAGGGATTCAAAGAGAAGGCTAGCAACACTCTATATCCTACCTCCCAGGAATTTCCAAGAACCTATAGAATTCCCCTTGGTCAGAGCTGTTCCACAGGTTTTATCATTAACACTAACATAAACTGATACTAAAACCATTTTTGAATGAATGCTGCAGGATGAGTCACTGCTGAGTGAATCATCTAGAAGTCTCAATCCAGGTCCTACATTTACTCCAAGATGAAGCAGGTTGCTTGTTGTCCCTAAGCTGTACAGTGCAGACAATAAAAGCATTTGTCTCATCCAGTAGATATGCACTCAGGGAGGAAAAAGGTTTTACAAGTGCACAGATTATAGAAAAACTATGATTGGAGAGAAAGCCTGTCAACCTATATGAGCCAGTGATTTCACAACCATTAGCAGATTGTATCAGGATGTCAGCATCAGAAGACCTTAAAATTTTACAGAACTTAAAGGAAACAATAATAGTTATAGTGACCTGATGGGAGCGAACTAGATTCCTTTTCAAGTATTTATCTAAAGTAGGAAGAGTGCGTTTGTAATTTAATAAGCAACTTATTTTACAGACAATTTAAAAATAGAACAAAATGATGTTGCTTCTGCAATGTTATGTTTTGTACAAAATCCAGTAATCTATTGTTAATTGCAGTCTTATGAAAATCTTTGTATTCCAGGGAGCAACACCTTTCTTGCAAGAGCAAGGCAATACATTTTGTTTTCAGTCACACGCTGACAGGTTACTAACCTGAATAAATGACTTTACGTCTCACAGTAAGATTAACGTGGCCCTGTTTGGCCGCTTGTTGCATTAACTGAACCACAAGTTGGTGGGACTTTCCAACTACAGCTGTGCCATCCACACATATCAGCTCATCGCCCGAGCGCAGCCGTCCGTCTGCATCAGCAGCACCCATAGGCACAATATGACCTATGTAGATCTATACCAAAAAGGAGTCAGAAAGGTTGATGAATCTCACAGTATCATTCATTATCTTTGCACTAAAAATGGTTCGAGGTCGGTCATAATGCTTTGCTCCCACAATGTTCAATTAAGTGCAGCATAATGAATTCCCATTTTTCACTACTAAATGTACCAGGAGAAAAAATTGAAAATAAAAGCCCAATGTATGTCTAGCAATAGCCCATTAACAGACGGCAACAATTTTAAAATTGAGATATTATGAGTTGTATTAAACAGAACACATAGAAGACATACATCCGGCAGACATCCATAACCAAACCAACAATGGTGCACACTGAAGACTGGGCATTCTGGGCTAATCAGGCATGCCAGTCTTAACCAGGGGCAAATACTGTTTCTTTACTGTTTAACAAAATAAAACTTTGCCATTGACTCACTGCTTTTATTGGAATATGTTTGACAAAATACAAAAAAAGTGCAGTTTTCAGGGAATGCTTGTTCATATCTGGAAGAAGCACAGCAACTTTTCTCTCTAAACAGCTCGATAAGTACGGTAAAGCACGTGAACTGGGCTTTTTGTGGGAAATTAAAATAGGAAATTATTCAGAATCTTTCAGGAATTCAACCAGTTACTTTAATAGCATGCAAATCTCAATTCATCAAAATGATCATTTAAAACATTTAGCATTTTTTCTGTTAGCTACAGCAATTATACAAACTTTAGTGAGAAGACAACGTGTAATCACAGTCTACATGTTTATGCACTGAAAAGTGAAAATGAGTCCCTCAAACCCTCAACAAGGAATTTTTAATGAAACAACAGATGCACTGATGCACAATTTGGAAACTCTACACAGCAGGGGATCTTTGTTCAGCTTCTCAAAATACTGATAACCTTCAAACTGCCAAGGCTACAAATTTAACACAATTCTAAACTTAGAGAACTTTTAAGGATTTAAAATTCTAAATCCTGATTTAATTGATGCTGAAAATCTTTTGCATTCCAAAGGGGTTATTTTTGCTTGCTGTTGTGCTGAAAGCAGGGGAGGGGGGTGGGTAGCATGCAGGAAACCCAGACATCGTGCTGTGGAGGTTTAACACCAAACCGTGCAACAGATGTTGCTGGTACAGTTCCCCACCTGATTGAAGCCTGATCCCCGAACCCGGTGGTAGGGGATGAAGATGGTGCGAGGGGTGGGGGTGGGGGGAACTGATCCCAGTGGGATCTGATTCCTGACTGCTGGGGTGAAGGTGGGGGCAATGCGGCAGCTGTTTGCCTTGGAAAGAGAGTTCTGATGGAGGGGGAGCTGAGGGAGCCAGGAGGAAGCACTCATCTTTCTCTTGCCCACAAGGAGTGCTGTGAAGGTACCTGCCTTCTTCCCAAGGTAACGGAAACCTGGCTGGCTACAGTCAAATGTGTAAAGCAATGAAATCCAAACTTTGTGAAAAGATGAGATTTCAAGACTTGAATTTATGAAAAAGGTCCTAAAATATTCAGAACGTAGTAAGAGCAAAGTTAAGTTTATCATTCATTTGTTCTGAAATTTATGGAAGAAATTTTAACACAGGCAGATGTTTCTCACTCTCCTCAGTTTAGCTCGATTTGCAATAACCATCAGACTTTATAAATAATGTAGTAACTCACTATTAACCAAAACCACTGCACTTAAAGCAATAAATTGTATTGTTTCAATGTGTAGGGTTATACAGCAGTTAGAACTAATTTACATGCGGTAAAATTGAGCTCACATCTGCATTTCTAAGCAAGAAAGAGAATAAATTCAATATAAAACACAACTTTTGCTAAGTTAGTCGAAATGTTCCTGATGCTACTGGAGCAGCACCAATGACTTCAAGCAGGCTTGGCATTCAAGACAGTGTTATTAAGAACAAAGAAAACTAGTTAACCTCTTTTGTTATCATCTGAAAGTAAGGAAAGAGCATATTATATTCAATGTATTTCTGTAAGGTGAGGTTCTCCATTAAAACTGTAAAACTGATGTGCATTATTCTGTGTAATGCAAGAACTGATTAGCTCCATGTGTTCGGCCCATGTCTCAAACAATGCTGAATCTACCAAACCAGTCTTAAAATCTAGTATGCAACCATTAATTACTCATATATTACTCGTGTCATTTTAAAATGGGAAAGTACTGCCTCAATGTGGGAAAAGGATAAATCTTAATTCCCCAAATGCAGCATCACAAATAAAATATCCAGCAATAGTGAACCATTTTTAATTGCTCACCGGTTCCCCTGGCTCATTTCCACCAAGTATCCTAAACCCAAATCCAGTTTCTTTTCTCCAGAGGAAAATATCTTGTTCTTGATAATCCGGAACTGTGGGAAAAGCATATAGATGTCATAACATCATACATGTGTGAAAACATAATGAAGGTCAATTGGTATCCATTAACAACTGGACAGAGATAGTATTTTGTTTGCAGCTCTGACAGTTTTATGAGCTTTAGAATGGTTCAGCAAATGGCACTATCAAATTAAAGGCTTCCACTGTTAGAATCGGTGTCACCATCCCCAATTGATTTTAGATCTAAATCACAGACTGTGGTTTTAGTGTTGCAATTTACTGCTACAGTCAGATTGTGAATCATGACAATGTCTCCAAGTTGGCTGCAAAATAGAAACTCAATAAGGGCACTGCTGGCAATAAATCCCACACATTTTGGTTGGAGCTCACCTTTTTTTTGTGGTAAATGGAAGGTGCCGACTGTTACAATTACATCAATCGGATTATAATCTGCTTGAATAGTAGCTTCTTAAGCATTTGACTAATATAGATGGTGAAGTCAGTTATATTGTCAGCCCTCACATAGTTCTACTGTGCATTCAATTAGATTTTCAGCTCATTAAAAGTTGAGTGAAATCAGCAACCCAATTGGTCAAAAACACAGGTATTCATGTCTGCATTGTTGGGACACCATATTTTAATAATGCAGTGCCCTCGTGTTTGGTGCTGATTATCAGCTGTACTTTAATCATTTATCTGTCAACTTGCTCCAGAAAATATCCTATGTACAATTACTACATCAGCAATCTTTTATGATGTACTTAACCATCTCCATTACTCATCAAAGTCTGGTACTACAGTTCACAATTAACTTGTCAACAGGGTGAATGCAAAAGCAAAAAAGGAGACACCAGTGGCTAAATTAAACTGGTCTTATATGAAAATGCTTTAAGTAATTGAAATTTATCCAAAAAGAGTTTCCTGGATGGCATCAGAAGTTAATGCACTACCACGTCGCTGAGCCATTTAAATCAAAATGGTCCCAGGTTTGGTCTCTAGCCTGTGCTAACTTAAAGCTGGGAGGACTGCATTGGACCTCAGTGCCTTGAAGGTGAGGGAAGGCAAACAAAATTCAACAAGAGCCCGTGTCTGAACTATTATCCACTGACCTCTGATAGGAGGTTTGCATATTTGAATGCTGAACAAGGGCAGGATCAGGCTTGGCGGTGATGTCTCCTAATGCTAAACAGCGTACTGACTGTCAGTGTTAGTAAGTATTAGAAGATATCCAACCTCTGTGGTAGTCAACACCACTATGAGTTACTCTGTCCTCATATCCTATCCTTTTCCTCTCAGCTTCCTCCATCTCTAGTGTTTTTTTTCCTTCACCCCTATCAGCTTCTCCCATCACTACAGGCAAATTGAAGAGAAAACATTTAACAACTTTCATGGAAGGAAGATCCTGAGATAATAACTGTGGTCTACAAATACACAATTTCCAATGTAATATCATGAAATGGACCAAATAGTGGGATAAAGTACATTAAAGTAAATACATGAGAATTATGCATAAAATACAAGCAAGGAAAAGCAAGTAGAGAAAGAATATAATTCAATAGGAAGAAAATTAAAGACATCTCAAGAATAAGAGAAGTGTTCGATGGATGCCAGGACATAGGAATAGTAGGAGAATAAGAGAAAAAAAAGGAGTCTAAATACAAAACAAGATTTTTCTTTTATTATACAAACAGTAGGAGAAAGAACCATGCCTCATGCTTAAAATTCCCAAAATGAATGCTGAACTTCACTGCCCACGAAGAAACAGAATGAGTGAATCTCGGTATTTTGCCACCCCTTGTGTGCCTTTGGTTTATTTATCTGGCTGTGTTTCTCCTCAACTCTACTTTAATTATTTCTGTGTGGTGTCACTGGCCATTAAGAAGTACATTCGCATCTGTGATTTGCTAGTAGCTTCCCTGCAGGAAATGATCAGTGTAGCAGGATTATAAATCATTTGCCAAATGAAACTATCAAGAGTATTTTTTGGGTGCTAATGTGTTAACTGAAGCAACTAACAACATAAAAATCTAAATGCATTTTTTATATCACTATTTCAATTATCATTGTTATTTCTTGTAGTACAGGTGTTAAAAGTCTTGGATTTATAATTATCAATTCTTCATTAACAATGCTATAATGATTAAAACTCAGTTAGTTGAAAGGTATAATAAATTTTTTGGACACAAGTGCACATCCACCTTGTAGGATTTTGTTACCATTTGCATTTTGCGAGACAGACCACGGCTTTAGTCTTCCTGTAGCAAATGACTCTGCTGGGAGCTCCAGTGTGCTCCTGTTCTCTCAGCAGATTCCCATTTGCTCCATCTGTACTTTGAACAATTACAACAAATGTACAAAAGTCCTCCTTTGCAATGGGAGACGAGAAAGTGTTAACAACCAAAGTAGCATGCTGTGATCCACAGCATCGCAAATACAGGCTAGATCTCCATGAATTGCATACTGATATTGAGATTCCTACTGGAGTTAAATAAATCTTAGGGTTTTACCCAATATTGCCACATAAAAGTTTGATCCCTCAGCACATTAAGCCTTTCTTCTCAATTCCTGAAATGTGTACCCAATGCACTGGATTTAGTATTTTGTGACATAAGTAGAATGCAGCTTAAAAATTAAAATGCTAATAACACTGTAATATCAATAAATGTTTCTGGATGTTATGGCTGTGTGAGAACACTAGTGCACTGCACCATGAAATGTCACTCACCACAGGAAAATCTTCCTCAAGCTGCTCCTGCACAGCTGTTTCAGAGGTGAAGGATACTAACATCCCACCAGTGGTTTTCCTGCTCATTTGGCTGCATTTAGCACAAAGTATAGCAATCAGGGTAAAAAGATGGGTTTTAAATCTATAAATGGAGGCTGTACAGGGAGAGGTCAGGAATTAATCATTTGTGCGATAAAGCAGGATTGACTAAACAATATGTGAGTGATAACATCATGAATGTTGTGACACTGGGTTCACACGTTACATAAATATTGCATTCTACAAAACACTGCTGCATTTTAGAAGAATATGTTGATCGGATTAGATGATATAAGTTGGGAGGAGCCTTAAGTGGGGTATAAAACACTGGTGGGCTGAATTGCCTGTAAATTTTATGCAATTTTCTGTTTATATTATGATTTGCTATATTTATTTGGCAAAATAATAACGTAAAATGGTTCCAATGACTAGATGCACTTAAAAAATGGAAACCATTTAGCCAAACTGCATGGAGCAGTTGTTCACAATATAGTTTGTATCCCAGAATGCAAATCATATACGATATTATATTGAAATAGTTTGTCATAACATCCTGTTTACAATATGCCACTATAGTCCTCAGGCCTATTTCAATCCTAGATCTATTTCGAACTCTTTGCCCAGACTGTTAATGCAGGTAGTTGAAACTGAAGGGAAATGCTGTCGATTTTTAAATTGAGGTGAGATTGAAAATGGTAACTATTCTCACTGGCACTGATCTGTCACAACCAGCTACTTTTAAATAGTTTTATCCTACAGCTCTCAATTTTTTGAGCTGCACTTTGACAGAATAACTATGTCCACAGAAATGGTTGCAACTAAAGCTTTAGCGTTAAAGACAATATCTCAGGAAAGTTATACACTGGATCGTCAGTAACATTGGCAATGTTATCAGTGGAGTCCACTTCTGTTTACCTCAGAGTAAAATGATTATATTTTTGAATAAGTGGTCATCATAAAAATACTAAATAGTTTATTGCTGAGGTGCAGAGACACATTTTCTTTATGTTCAGTGACAGCCTGCGGCATTGTGACTCTTAGTTATGCCACTGAACTCAATTAATCAAATAAAAACTAATACTGAATTGCAAAGTACATATATCAGGAGGACACAATGTCAATTTTATTTTGTATACTTATTAAAATTGCATTTCTGATGAAAGAATACAGGCTTTAAATTTCTCATTGTACTTACGTCTACTTTCATACATGCTTCTCGACTGAGCCCAAATTTTGAAAGGATCTGGCTTCCTTTGCACAGAACTATCTGTTTGGTCCAGTGCTGGTGCCTCGGTCGAAGGGTAGTCCGAAAGCCCAGGGGCACCCAGGACTGGTGAAGCGGTGTGTGTGCTCCGCTGGCTGGAGACACTGTGCTGGGAGCTGTTCTGACTGTCCTTCCTTTCCAGTGCCTGCTGCAATTATTCAAGAGAACAGAAGGTCACTCCAGCTTTTCAGTGTGTGCTTGCGATCAATACAATGCTCCCATTTTGAAAAAAGTCGCTCCTCAAAGTTCAGTTGTTTACTGCAGCTGGGTACTATATAGCAGCCCATCATTAAAAGCGGTACACCACATTGAATAGGGAGATTTGAGAATTCTGTTTATTAGGACGCCTTCATATATTTCCAACTATTGCAGGACAAGTATTGGATTTTATATTAGATTCAAAAATACACAATAGGAGTTTGCTTTATTCAAAGAGAAAGCTTAGATATCCATAAAATAAAAAATTACAAAGCACACTGCAAGTGAACATATTCTATACACACAGATACATTCTGCCAAAGGGTAAATTTATTTGAAACTGACAAAGAAGCACATGAAGACTGACATTTCTATGATTTGATAGTGAATGCAACCACGTTTCCTCTTCATGGGTCTAATACAATCTGACAATAGAGTGGGCCTGAAGTTACTTAAATGTGACTTTAATCAGCGTTGCCTTGCAACCATTAGAAGTGCATTAATTATCTATTTTAGGAATTTCTTCATGGTCAAGAGGGGGAAACACACAAACTTGAGATGAGAAAACACAAGATTTACTGTGCATCCGTCTCAGCTTCCACAATCTACCCTATGGTACAGTCTGATCAGTCATTTCAGCCAAAGAGAGCATGTTCATAAGCTGCACACAGCTCAATAATATACAGGGAAACTTCATAATCAGAAGAATGAATGAGGGAGAGCAACACATTACACACACCACAAACATGCCATTAAATACACAGATCTAAAAGGGGAGACAACATGCTTTGTACTAAACTTACCGACTTTGGGCTTTTCTTAGGAGGCAATCCTGTGAAATAGCAAAAATAAGAATATACATTCAGGATCACTGCAATAACACAACCTTTAAAAAATAAATAAATACAGGAAATCCTCTAAATCTGTGGTGTGAGCATATAGCTCTTGAACCATGATAAATTCTGTGTCAGCCGTCGTGTTCAGAGTCAGATCAGATCAGCTTATAGCACAATGAATCCTAGGTGCAGCGGTTATGCTGACTCGTGAATCAGCAGCCCTGAGGCTAACAGTCTAAACCAGCCTGCATGACCTAGGAAACCAAATTCTGCAGCAGAAGCAGAAAACTTTCTACAGCTCTATTAATGGGAAAAAGTAAAAGCAAAATAAAATAAAAGGAATCTTAAATTTCCCATTCAAACAGTAGAAATTCAAATTCCTCTTATTTGTCTCCCTACTTATACAGTTTCAAACTATTCTTCATTCACAAATTTGTGCAAGCAGACCATCATTCATGGACTTATGGATACACATGCCATCACCACACCTTGTGAATTTGATAGCACGGATGTGACAGAGTTGCTCCAATAGATGAAAGTTCTGCATTTATCTAACCTATTGACTCCTATTGTAGCCACATTAAATGCAAAAATATGAACGTGAACATTATTATGCCATCTAACATTGAAAAACATTTCTATTGATCAATATGAACTTGTATCCATTTCCTCATGTTGCCCTCGAAAAAAGCAATTGTGCAACCCTCCCAGCACAATGCTTCTCCATGGCTGTTACCAATGGTATATCAAGATCAGCCAGCAAGAGGTGCAGCTCTTTTAGGAGGGACTGGTCCCCTGTACCTCTGACATGGAATCTCCATCCAGCAACCATCCCAGGACTATGGGCATCTCTCAAAATATAGTGCAGATCATCAAAATCAGATGATATGAAAACTAGAATTTAGCAGTCAAGCTCTTTTTTAAATGATCAGGATTATTATGGGCATGCATCCTCCTTTTTAATTTTACAAAAATCTAAAATTCTCAGAAATGTAAGAGATTATAAAAGCAAGCCTATGCTCTTATGTCAGCACACAAACTGTTAAAAGCTTTCTCTAACTCACTTTAGACATTGCCAAAAACAGAGAGAAGGTTCCAGATACAGAGCTCGACAGGTGACTTGATGCCAGAGCTTGGAACTTCCAGAAAACGAGTCATTACCATGTTTAATTGTACCAGTATGTAGTTCACAGCATCACTCAGACGTGTACTAAATATAATTTATCTGCGCTATTAAAAGATGATTGGAACAGCTGGAAGCCTGATTTAAAATGTTATTTAGTTATAGGTATTTGACACTCCATGTAAAGTCCATAAATCATTCCTATCCCACTGCTGTCTATGGATGTATTTTGCATCATGTGGCAAATTAAGAGATTAATAAAGGATTAGTATGGGTAGGATGTGAGGGTTTCCCTCCCTCATTTTATATACTTCATACTATTCCCTTCAATAGCGATCATGACTGACATCAGGCCAATGTTTGGGTTTGGTCCCAGTTAGTGTGAGAGGAAGCTCTGCTCACTTGCCTGCTGATTTCCTCTCCCTATTCCTTACCCACATTCATTTTCTCTCCATCTTGCACAAAGTTCTAATTGAGAGAAAAGATGAAGTATTGAGAAGAATATTTCTTATTTCTTCTTTTAAGACATGATCCCCATAAATTGTCACCCTGCCTCTCCTGATACTTAAATGCTGGCAGCAACCCCCTAGCATCTTGCTTTATTAGCTGCCTTTTTGACAGCGTAGACAGTTAGCCCAGCCCTATTCACAATGCATCCACTTCGAGTATTCAGCAAAGGTCACTGCATTCGTATCATGACTATGAATCACAGCTGACTTCCCCCTCTTTGTTCAAGGAATGCAGCATACCCTGGGTTAAACTGAAAAACGTCAAACTCAGCAGACTAAACATTAAACCATTTAAGGTAAAATTATCACATTTATGGCATCCACTAGACAAATGTCAAGACAGATAAAGGCTCAACGTGATAGCAGCATGAGAGTTGTGGTCTCCAGCAGAGTGCCCCATCTGTCAGTGTTGGCATCAAAAACACTAATACTAACCACTTACAGTGCACCTGGCCAAATGGCTTTATTCTCAACATTTCACAACTGCATTTGTAACTTGGCTATCAAAACTGGCTTCATTTCCCTTGTCTCAGGCTTTTCTCCTTACCCCTCATCTCTGGAGACAGCAAGCCCTGCTGAAATATAATTCCATTGAAGCTTCATGTTAGTTCATTTAAGGGTTCAATCTTTGAGAAAAATGGGATGGCATTGTATTTGATCCCAGTCCTGTTTTAGCATGCTTGTGCACACAGTCCGCTTGACAACAATCAAGGGCAGAAAGTTTAGCTCACAGTTCCTCTCCTCAAGCTTGGGGTACCAAGGGTAATTGAAGCATTCAGCATAGATTAAAGATATCCTGGCATTTCACTGTTCATAATGCACTTAACCACGGGTGAGATAGCTCAATGGTCCTTATTGCTTGAGACACCCCAATAAAATGTGAAACCTAAATCCATTGGTAGAAAATAAATTGTAGTCTAACATCATAAATGAGAGAACATCATAAGTGAGAGAGGAAAAGCCTTACATTGGCAAGCACTTGATCAGGGACACCTCAAAGTTCTTCACTACTTCTGTGGTGCAGTGACTGCAGGTAAGCTCAACAGCCATTTATGCACAATGAGATGGTTGACCAATTTATTATTAATATGTAAAATATAATTAGGATCATAGAATATTACTGCACAGAGAAAGGCTATTTTTCCCAGCATGCCTGTGTCAGTTCCTTCAAAGAGCTATCCAATTAGTGCATTCCCTGCTCTTTCCCCATAATCTTGCAAATGTTTCCTTATCAAGTGCACATCCCTCATGCATGTTACTGTTGAATCTTTTACCACCCTTTCCAGACCTTAACAACTTGCCATGTTGAAAAAATTTCTCCTAATCTCCACCTTGGCCAATTATCTTAAATACACATCCTCTGGTCATCAAACTGGATGCCGTGAAAATAGTTTAAATTCTAAGTTTAATCTTAGATTGACACAATCATCGTGACTGGCTGACAAGCCCACCAAATGCAAAAAAGTTTAATCAATTCTTTTCAATTTATATTAGTACTCAACAGAACTTATCTAGTGGTTACCATGGCGCAGTTGACATACCCTGGTTGAAACCTGAAGTATTGGAACATGCACACCAGTATTCCAAGAACAAACCAGAGTGCTGAAAAAATTCCGACAGCTTTATTTCAGTATATCCATGCCAACTGCTAGCAAGAAATGGGATGTAAAGAAGTTATATTGCTTTGGGTCTCATCTCCCATAACACATTTGTTGTCTGCTACTAATTTGCAGTTTCAAAATATGATAACATAAATAACTATTGTTTTGGACTTCAAGGTACAAAAACTGGTTTTTGGGTTAGAAGAAGTGATCTTGGGCGGCAAGTTGGCCCAGTGGTTAGCACTACTGCCTCACAGCTCCAGGGACCTGGGTTCAATCCTGACCTTGAGTGTGTGTGTGTGGAGTTTGCCTGTGTCTGCGTGGGTTTCCTCTGGGTGCTCCCATTTCCTCCCACCATCCAAAGACCTGCTAGTTCAGTGGATTGGCTACAGTAAATTGCCCCTCAGTGTGTGTGAATGTGAGTGTGTGCCCTGTGATGGACTGGCATCCTGTCCTGGGTGTACCCCGCCTAGCGCCTATTGCCTGTCAGGATAGGCTCTGACTCGCCGTGACCCTGAATTGCATGCAGAGGTTCTGGAAAAGTGAGTGAGAGAAGTGACCTTAGGTGCTGTATCATGCATTCGATGGTCAGCTGAGGAGAGTCGTTAATTTAATGCCATAGCTCACTATTGCACTTATTGGGTGGTATTTAATGGAGGCGATGGGAGTCTTGCCCGCCAGCTGCAGAACTGGTGAAAGCCCAGATCACCTCTTTCAGGGAAGGCCCACTGAATTAAGTCCAACTCAGGCATTTAACTGGACAACAGTGGGCCTTCTACAGGGTCAAGGACCCTGGGGAGTGGAAGTCCCACCTTCCAAGAGTTGTTGACCAATCAGTGGCCGTAAGCACAACTGAACAGCAGCGCCTTGGGGGAGGCAGTGGCTGCTGCCAGTAATGCACCCACCCAAGGCTGAGGATTGCCGCTGGATACCAGGGCACAGGTGGGTGATGGTAGGAAAAGAGGGGGGTGTGTCAGCAGCTGAATGGTTCTAGTGGGCCCCCCTTTCCTGATGCTGAGGTCCTCGATCAGGCATCAAGTGCCTTTGAACGAGGAACCCTCCCTGGGAGCCGCAAGTAACCCTGCACATTTGCTTGTCGTGCTCCCCACATGACAAGCCCCCTGCTGGGTTAATACCAGCAGCAGCAGTTTGAGGCCCTTAAGTGGACATTTATTACCTCAATTGCTGACGGGGTGGCAAGACCGTCTATGGACCTTCCCTCCATGGACCTAATCAGGGAGGCAGGAAGGTGGGGGGGTCCTCACCCTGTCATTCTCTCGCCTGCCCTCCCCACCACCAAACTCACCGGAGGGAGGGTATTAATTTCGACCCTAAGTTTGGAAATTAAAATCTCCCATACAATGCAATGTTTGAAAGCTAAGAAGATGAGGTTATAATGGTCATTCAAAAAAGGATGCTTACTTAGTTCCTTCATTGCATAGACAGATACATAAATAATTTGTTCAGAGTCCAAGTTACAGTGCAGCCCACTGTAATACTCTGCCTAACTGCATACATCCCATAGAGATAGACAGGAAGGAAAGAAAGAATGCATGGGTAACAAACACACGGTCGGAATGCACTGATATAAAGAAGGGTGTAATGGTGACAGCAAAGAAAAAAAAACCAAAATATCTATTTAATATTCTTTTGATATCAATTGCTGCACCTGATATCATCACCTGGCACTCAGTCATGAGTGGTGACCTGCAGTACCGGGTACACAAATCTACAAACTCTTCCAGAAAAGGTTTAATTAAAAGCTGCACAAGTTATTTACCAATTAAAGAAAAGAGAGAGGGGAAGAAAGAAATGAGTATTGCATTTGTGTGCAGAACAGGACTTTAAATATAAAAGTATATTCCTTTCTTCTGTGATGTATAACTTCCAACCCTATAAATATTCTCACTAATACTCATTTGCTTGCAGTTGTGAAGAGATATGAGAAATAATGAAATATAAAAAACAGAACAAAAAAATACTGCAAATACTTTGGGAGATATGACACAAAGGGACAAATCATTTAATTTTCTCATACATTACTTTTCCTGTGTTAACTAGATGTGGATATTGAATGTGCTGAAATGTTCATTTAAAAGATGCATTAAAAAATGTAGGGCTCATGAGATATGGAGGAGAAATTAGAGAGTTTTCTCATTCAGGATAGAGGTGAATTCAACTTCCAGGATCATATGAGTTTATCCCTTCCAGCAGGAGGAATTCTACCATCGAGTGTCTGCATCTATCACAGAGAATATGCGTGTGTTTATTAAAACTTAACTTGCACACATTAACTAAATCACTCTGATGAATTTCTTAGACAACATCTTTGTGGCAGCTTCACCCCTTCAAGTTTGCTGAATGGACAAATGCATAACCAGCAGAGAGTTCTATAATGCGATATACATTAAAATTTCCCAATAAGTTAATTAGATCTAAAGGTTTACTTTTTCCCCAAATTTGAATTATTTTGACAAATGGGTTCTGATTCAATTCATAAAGGGCATGAGAGGTAGGGCCTGCAGTTCTAATGAATGGTTCATAAAATGCTCAGGTGAGCTACATAAGAACATAACAGTCAGCCTTTAGAGCCTGCTCTGCCATTCAATAAGATCATGTCTGACCTTCTACCTCAACTCTACTTTCTCCCACTATTCACATATCCCATGAATTCCTTAGTACCCAAAAATCTATTGACCTCTGTCTTGCACATACCATTCTCAATAACTGAGCATCAACAGCAATCTCAGTCCTAAATGGTCAACCTCTTATTCCAAGTCGGTGACCTCTAGTTCCAAGGCAAACATCCTCCTAGCATCTTCCCTGTCCAGCCCCTTATAAATTTTATATGCTTCATTGAAATTGGCTCTCATTCTTCCAAATACTAGGAAATATAGAGCTAGTATACCTAATAATCTCCTCATAAAACACTCCTCATCCCAGGTATCACCTTCGCTGCACTCTCTCTAAGGCGAGTATGTCCTTCCTTAGGGAAGGAGATGAAAACTGTACACAGTACTCCAGGTGTAGCCTCACCAAGGCCTTATATAATTGTGGCAAGGTTGTTTTACTCTTTTACTCCAATTCCTTTGTAATAAAGGCTAACATACCCTTTACTAAGCGTCAATATGAAGTGAACTGTTGGTAATTAATAATAAATGTGTCAAATCGAGAAGATTCTAGCTTATTTGCTGATACGAAATTGCATTGAGTAATTCTATAGTTTGGAATATAAATCTCTCTAATATAATATAATAGGTAATATAATTTTTCTCTTTAAGTTCTAATAGTCTATTGGCCAAAGCAACATAAACTCTAGTCTAGATTAATGGTTTACAAATTAGTCTATATGGGGAACCTTTTGCAAAGTATCATCACACTCACAAAGCCTGAAAATATTGAGAGTCCTAGAGATCCTGACCTAAGTTATGAAAGATAATGTTAGCTACGAACATTAAATGATGCTATTATAGGAATGGTGTTTGATCAGTGCAAGTCAAATTGCTTTGTCATATAGTGCAGCCAATAAACTATTAAAACTCAGAGGAAAATTATAATGCTAGCTATTATTCTCTTGGCTAGCCCATTATATTACAGGTAAAAATTATATGCTTATTTTCTTTTTCTATTTACTAAATGTGTAGCCCACAGTATGGTGTACATAATAATCAAAAATAACAATGTGGTTAATGCTATTCAGAGAGGTTTTTGTTCAATCCAAATACTACATAAATTGTAAAAAGCAAGTTTGTTCAGTGCCAGCCAAGTTGCACACAGGGTGGGGAGGGGTGGGGAGTTACTTAGGCCCAGATTACAAAGCGTGAAGGGGTGACAGCAATAGCTAGAAGTACAAAGGGACCATGCAACAGTGGCAGAGATTTTGGGCTGAGGACAAAAAGACTAAGTTCAAAGGGGATGGTTAGGCTGCTGTCTGCTCAGATAAGGCTGAGGCCTGAACAGACGTTCTGCTTTGGGAGATTGAGCACTTTGGGAAAGAGGCATATTGGGTGGCAGGCTGTGAGATATATTAGGAACTATAAGAAAATTTAGAATATAGTTATTGAATTGTTTAGCTGGCTGAATGACTGATGACAGCTGTGATTCTGTGGTTGTGGGTTCAAGCCCACTCCAGAGACTTCAACACAATCTAGGCCGACTCTTCTGAAGGAGTACTTCACTGTCAGAGGGGCTGTCTTTTGGATGGGACGTTAAACTGAAACCACCCTCTCATTATTCAGTAATCATTACCTAGACCATAGCGGAAAGTCACAGATTCCTGAACAGACAACTCTTTTGGAGAATTTTTGAGGGGAAATTTGTGGCCAGATTTATGTACAGCTACATTACAAAAAAGTACTAAAGAATGTTTATGACTACTGACTCACCATATAAGAAAAGGGAATGTTTCTAGGCACGAGAGTTCAGTTTTCAAACAGTATATAGCAGAAGAGCAGTAATGTTTCTTGAGAATGGGCTTTTGGCTGCACTCAAAATCCAACACTTCATTTTTGCAGCTGTACAGATGCCTAACTTGTATTTCATGTAAGCTCAACTATATCACTACACATCGAGAATGAGTTACCATCCACCACACTAATTTTCCACAAGGTAACCATAATTCTACATTGCATTAAAAGCAAAATTGTTTTATAACTACTCAAATTCATGCCGATGGCTATTTACTAAATTGACATTCCGCCATTTGACTAAGCTTAAGTGCATCACAAGAGCTGACCTCTGGAACATTGCGTCCATTTGTAGGCCCCACACTTAGGAAGGATGTGAAGGCATTGGAGAGGGTGCAGAAAAGATTCACAAGAATGGTTCCAGGGATGAGGAACTTCAGTTATGAAGATAGATTGGAGAAGTTGGAACTGTTTTCCTTGGAAAAAAGAAGGAGATTTGATAGAGATTTCAAAATCATGAAGCGTCTGGACGGAGTAGATAGGGAGAAACTGTTCCCACTTGTGGAAGGATCGAGAATGAGAGGGCACGAAGGGAACAGATTTAAAGTAATTGGAAAAAGAAGCAAAAGCGAAATGAGAAAAATCTTTTTCACGCTTTGGTTAAGGTCTGAAATGCACTGCCTGAGTGTCTGGAGGAGACAGGTTTAACTGAATAATTCAAAAGGGAATTAGACTGTTATCTTTAAAGGAACAATGTGCAGGGTAACAGGGAGAAATTGGGAGAATGACATGAAGTGAATTGCTCATTCAGAGAGCTGGTGCAGACACAATGGGCCGAATGGCCTTCTTCTGAGCTGTAACAATTCTGTAATTCTTCGATGGAGCAATTAGTTATCGATAGAAATCTGGTTAAGTGTTTACTTTAAATGCTGCAATTAAAAAGCATTGAAAATTTCCAAATCAAGTGAAAAAAAGTGCTGCATCATTTTCAGGAAATACATTTCACATTGAACATCTCAGATGGTGACTTAGTGGTATTGTAATTGGACTAGTCCCCAGGCACCCAGGGTAATGCCCTGGGAACCTGGGTTTGAGTCCCACCACAGCAGATGGTGAAATTTGAATTCAGTAAAAATCTGGAATTAAAAGTCTAATGATGATCACGAAAACATTGCCAATTGTTGTAAAAGTCCATCTGGTTTACTAATGCCATTTAGGGAAGGAAATCTGCTATTTTTACCTGGTCTGGCCTACATGTGACTCCAGACCCACAGCAGTTGGTTGACTCATAAAAATGCCCTCTGAACAATTAGGGATGGGGAATAAATGCTGGCCTAGCCAGCAACGCCCACATCCCACAAATGAATAAAAGAAAATATAGGCTGAGCTGTGGACTACAAGCACTGTGGACTGATCCCTCTTGCCCAAAGAAGGTATACCTGAGGTCTCCTGTGAAATCTGATTGAAAGCGCTAGAAGCACACACAAGCAGAGAAGGGGAAATATTGGAAAATTAAAAGATGGGATGAGCAAGGTTATGGGTAAGTCTATAATTCTTCTACCCTGAATCACTGCATTTTTTATCTGTTCTAAATTTCTATGCAGAATATATAGTTGGGCAGGTGGCTGCATATCTGAGAAATGCCCTTTTGGTACAATCTGATTGAGGAGAAAATTGAATTTTGAGAGATTGGTTCTGTACAGTATGATTGGTGAGGCAATGGAAATAGTTTGTTAGAAATCACTTAACTAGAGAGAAAAAGCTGACATGGTCATGATGCAAGAACTCTTATTATACAGATGGGTATTCTATATATATATATATATATATATTTAAGACTAGAACTTACTCTTGGCAATGATAACATTCAGATAACAATTCTCTGCTTTTTACGAGGACATTAGCTCATTTATTTTCAATAGAAGACATGGAATGCCATATAAATATGTTAAATGTTCATCCATTATCATCAGACTTTACTTCAAGCTCATATATTTAATTTTCATTAATGACTTGCTTTGAATAGTTCAAATTATTCCAATAGCAAGGACAAAATAATACTTTGCCACGACAGCAGTTAGAATCAATTTACTAATCGAACTCTGGTCATTAGAGCCATTTAGTATTGTTGCACCAATTAAACCTTAGACATGAATCAAACTCATTATATGCAAGCATTAAAGATTTCTCTCACTTCTTCTGTATAAAGTTTCCATCATTTCTTCCCCTCCCCAACAATTTTTGTTCAGAGTGGACAAATTAAATTATCCTATTATTTCATTGGGTTTGATACACTTTGTCAAAAAGTTAATCAGAAGATTAAACTCACTGCACCACGGCGAACTCAATCATTGTAACAGGCCTATCAAGAACTGAATGCAGCAAAAGCTATTAAAGCAATAAATTATTAAGAGATTTTACCAACAGCAATCTTAAACTGAGTGAGCTCTGTGCCACTTCTAAAATAATTTTCCAAGTTAAAATACAAAGTATAGGTAGATATGCTTTTTACAAACACAGAGCAACAGAGAATTTCTCCAAAAGCAACAAAGATTATTGATATCAATTTTATAATCACACAGAGGCCAAAATTTTCCTGTCGGCGATTTGGGGGCGGGGCCCGCTCGCCAGTGGGAAAATGACGCGAGATGACATCAGGAGGAACCCCTGACGTCATCCCGGTCCCTTTAAATTTTCAGGAAGGTGGGTGGACAGCAAAATCAGCTGTCCGCCCGCCGACCTGTCAATGGCTAATTGACAGGGTAATTAAAGTAATTAAAGGCCCTACCCATCCAACCTTAAGGCTGGCGGGATGAGGTTTCATGTTCCTTTTTAAAAACTTTAATAAATATGTGATATTTTTTAACATGTCCCATCTCGTGTGACATTGTCACATGAGGGGGACATGTTAATAATATTTTTATTTCTCTATTTTTTTAACTTTTGTACACTGTCACTAATCTCCCTGAGACAGCACTTTGACAGCTGGGGATTCCGTCCCCCCCGGAACAGGAAGCACATAGCACATAGTATTGGGCAGGCTGCTGGGCGGGCCTTAATTGGCCTACCCGCTCAAAACGGCGGTGGGCCCCATTTTGGTGGCGGGGGCCGGCTTTCCACCCGCTGCCAAGCCGGTGGGGCCCGCATGCCCACCAAGGGCAAAATTCTGCCCAGAATCTTTGTAGACTGCAGGGAATTATGAGGAGGGAATGAGCTACACAGTATGTAACTTTACTGAAAAGTTTCGACCATACATGCAGTCAGAAAGTAGATTCAATACTTACCTCCTCGTTGAACCAGGAGTGTCACTTCACTTCCCTTGGGACATTCTAACAGTGTATCAACTACTTGATTATGGGTTAGATTCTGGACATTCTTCTTGTTGACTTCTAGAAGGAGATCCCCTTCCTTCAGACCACGGCAGCGCGGACCATCCACAATTTGTTTAACTCTTTGGCCACCGCCTCCAGGGCTGTCCGCTATGGTAAAACCAAAACCCATAGGGCCTTTAACTATATGAACAGTTATAAGTTCAGGCTGAGTTGCTATAGAGGATGCCAAGGAGACATTGTCATTGGTATAGCCTGTATGGGATCCATTTGATGAAACATCACCAGATGATGGACTATATGGTCTCTGATCTTTCATTCCATTCCCATTTGCAGGAGCTGTTTGGCTACTGTGGCTTGAAAGGGAGTCATAATTTTCTTGGCCATTGACAATAATTGGCTCTTTATCTGAAATAGCTACTGATGTTACCAAACTAGTATTTGGATCATCTGGATCAAATGGCAGAGGATAACCCCGGCAAAGTTCAAGATCCACGGTTGCACCAATTGGAATAGACTGGAATATTTTCACAACTTGAGCATGTGTATATCCCAGTACACAACTGCTGTTTACACTCACTATTACATCACCTAAGAGAGAGAATTAGAAAAGATTAGCTTTATTAATGCATCAATTGTTTAAGTTATGCACATTAGCTTCACAATTACATACTTAATTCACAATTGATGCTGTGCAATGCAAACAAAAAGTAGCAATTTGCATAATATTTTGACAATGACAGGAATCAAATACTGCTAAGTACGAAGGATAGATATACTGAATATAGCCAATAATCTAAGGTCAAGTTAAACAACTAGACAGGAATGCAGGCTATATTTGAGGCCAGTTGTTCGTGTTTTTTATGGGAAGACTCCAGAGTCCCAAGGAATAAAAATGGAATTTGACTTTTCAGTCATTATAAATTATAAATAAGCAGTATCATAAAGTGCAATCCCCAAAGCAGCACAATTTGATTTAGTAAGTCACACTACAAAGCAGTGACCCTGGTATTCACAAAGGCTGCAGTAGGCTGTGCAGCATTTTGGATCACAGGCTCGAATCTCAGCAATAACTTGCACCCAGACTTCCCTATTCATTCTCATCTTAGCTTAAATGGAGCGCAGTGTCACAGTAGAGCAGTGAGAGAAGGGAATGAGTAAGTGGTAGACCCAGTCCTGGTCCTCATTCCATAGAAGTGGACCTTATGTTGGCAAGAAATTTATACCATGGATCTGCCCAACTCCTTATACAAAGTTAAGAAGGGAGTACGTTAAATATTTGTAACTGACAACACTAGAATGGTTCTTCGTATTCGGTACCTGTCTCCATTTTGCCATCCAGTGCTGCAGGCCCATCAAGAACTAAACTTTTAATCTGCAGAAATTCATCAGGTTCATCACCACCAACAACTGTAAATCCAAACCCTCGGGTACTCTTCTTCAGCTTGGTGTTGATGAATTGCCCCTTCAACTCTGAAGGGTTCCTTGTAAAGAAGGGCTTGCCTGTGCACAGAAATAAATTGTATATTAAATAGTTCCTGTTCAGTGTTAGGTTTCTAGCTAGGAATGACGAGTGAAAGTGTAACATCATCAAATATTTTAAACATGTTGAAATCAGTGAAGTACGTTTTCAGAAGCTTCAATTTGGTTTTTGACTTGAAGTTAGGTAAGGATGCTATTACCATCCAAATGGCACCAACTCTTTGTTAAGGATTATTCACCTTATTTGATAAGGTAGTGTTAGCTTAAAATGGTTTTTAAACCCTTTCTTATTGCAGTTGACAATTTGAATGCTCTGGTATTACTCCACAGATATTAGTGGCACCAAATTCTTGCAATATTACAGCAAATAAAGACATAAATTCCTGCCCCAACCAACCCCATACCCTCAGCATCCCTCAACCATGGATTTTTATCTACTGTATCCCCTTTCATTTTTATGACAGTTGTTTTCAGTTTGCAAATTATCAATGCTCGTGCCAAATCAAACATACCTTGTGCTGGGGTTTCTCTAAAAGATTCCTGATTATTCTGCACGTAGCTTGGAGCTTTGGGGCCAGGAGATGCTTGTTGCTCTGTCCACTCTGCAGAGGTGAGGGAAAAAAATTAATTCAATGTATTATTTGAGTATGTGATTTCCTTCAACAATGAGACCTCAATGTGGGTTCACTTTTAACAATTACTATTTAAAGAATAATTTCCTTACAATAAGAAAACATTGGTATTGTCTGAAACAGCCCGTATTTTTCTCATTATGCTGATAGAGTGAAATTTACTCATCACTTCACTGGGACAGAATTTTGTGCAGTGCAGGCATGGTATTTAAGCTGTATTATGCCATGCTAATGATTGAGTAGAGATGGGTTCAGTGCCAATATATTGTGCAGAAGGTGTCTGGAAGTCATCTGATTTTCCTCATGAAATTTTCTGAGTGACATACCAGCCAGAATTCAAAACTCACCTTCCGCTTGCTGCTGCTCGAGTTGCTTTTTGCGTTTGGCCTCAGCAACAGGGTTCTCATACTGTGTCTTCCTATTGATGTGACTAATGAGAGAGAGTGTTATGTTAAGATATAAACTAGTTCCAGGAAGGAGTGTCTAATTTATCATTAGCAAATTCAGAAGCTGACAGCAAAAATAAATATTATGCATTCATTCCTTAATAACTCCTGCTTCAGCAAAAAACACACATCCTCAAAGAATCAACATTTATGCTGTATTTGTGCCAAGCATGTACTGTTCATATTAGCATGTTCATGTTGCCAGTGAAATATGATATAACACAGAATACTATAAAATATCTAAACAAATGTGTCATAACCAAAATCTGCCATGGAATTTAAACATATACAACTTAATTTTCTCTGGATTGTATCACAATGCAAAGAACAACAGATCCTAGCCAGATAAATCGGCAATGCCTTCAGAGACATGTTGTGACATGATTACCAGCCAATTGGTTAATCTGGGAAATTGATCAGCGACTAACCAAGTAAGCAAAGAGTTGCTGGTGATGCTTAATAATTTAACAGACATGATAATGATGAAGGGAAAATAAAATTTATCAGGGCACAGAGAGAGTGCCTTCCATCAGTGGAGCAGGGAGCACCATTAGCATCTTTCATTAACAGCTCTATGCCTTAGTTAAGATTCTTCCCCTGAGAAAGCAGACTTGAGAGTTCAAAGGAAGGAATAATTATTTTTAAAATGGACAAAAATATTAGAAATATTGCAGAAATTGAAGAAACAAAGATCAAATATTTCTTCATAGAAAGAGTTAAAAAATGGGAGTGCAACTGCTTCATACAGTAAGGTAATGGCAGAATCCCAAGAGAACGTGTGTGACAAGGATGAGCAAGAGGGGAGTGAGGACAAGGTAACAGAAAGATGAAGCAGGAATAGCTTTATGGAAGCCGTAAACTAAAAAGGATAAAACTAGATTATATCTTTTTCTTGATTACAATAATTTCTACTTAATTATTGATAATAGCTACAATAGATACAGCAAAAATTCACAAACTTACTCGACATAGTAGACACCATATACAGGATCATCTATTTTCTCCCACCCAGAGGGCAGCTCTGAAAGGACAGAAAGATACCTCGTTGAAGGAATTTGTTGATTTACTTTAAGTATAGATTAAATTCAGGCATTTAGGTTTAAAATATTAGCATGACATTCTCATCTTTGCCAATTTTACCAAGACAGTAGCATAGCGTTTCCATTAGTTGCATCAGGGTGCAATCCACACAAAATTGGCCAAACTATCAATAAAAATCAAGGAAATTTAAATATGTGTATGTCTAGTATAACTAAAATGTCTGTGATATTTAACACTAGTTTAAAAATTGTGCTGAAACCTGGCCTTGTCCACAAAATGACACCACCCACCCATCCGCCCAGGTCTCCTGATTGAGCCCATTTGTGAAGGCTCTTCAAATTAAGCTAACTTACATAGGTGCAAAGACATTAGTAGGCAGGACTTTAAGTATTTTTTAATATTTGAAACCTTTATTTATCAAGAAACTGACTAGAGTAAAACAATGAAACCGTTAATGGCTCCACTAAGTTTATATGAGCAAATCAATTAATTTATTTTCTTGCAAAATTATTTGAGTGACAACTTGAACCACAACTTCACTTTGGAAAACAAAGGTATTTTCAGGCATAATTTAGGAATATGGGAACATAGGAAATAAGAACAACTATAGGCTATTTGGCTCCTTGATTCAAATAGATCATGGCTGATCTTCTACCTCAAAACCATTGTATCACACTATCCCCAAATCCCTTGATATCTTTTAATATCTATAAATCTATCGATCTCAGCCTTGAACATACCCAATGGTTGGGCCTCCACAGCTCTCAGGGGTAGAGAGTTCCAAAGATCCACCACACTGAGTGAAGAAATTCCACCTCATCTCAGTCCTAAATGGCCTACTTCTTATTCTAAGTTCTTTGGTTCTAGACCCTCTGGCCAGGGGAAACATCCTTCCTAGATCTACCCTACTGAGCCCTATAAGAATTTTGTATGCTTCAATGAGATCTCCTCTCATTCTTCTAAACTCTAGAGAATATAGCCCCACTCTCCTCAATCTCTGCTCATTGGACAATTCCGCCATCCCAGGAATCAGTCTGGTTAACCTTCGTTATACTCATTCTATGGCAAGTATATCCTTCCTTAGATAAGGAGATCAATATTGTACACAATACTCCAGGTGCAGTCTCACCAAGCCTCTTTACATAATTGCAGCAAGACTTCTTTACTCCTGTGCTCAAATCCTTTTGCAATAAAGGCCAACATACCATTTGCATGTTAGCTTTCAGTAATTTGGGTACAAGGACACCCAGGTTCCTTTGGACATCAACACTTTCTAATCCCCCACCATTTAAGAAATAATCTGCATTTCTGTTTCTCCTACCAAAGTGGGTAACTTCACATTTTTCCACATTGCATTCTATCTGACATGTTCTTGCCACTCACTTAGCTTATCCAAATCCCCTTGAAGCCTCTTTGCATCCACCTCACAAATCATATTCCCACCTAGTTTTATGTCATTAGCAAACTTGGAAATATTACATTTGGCCCTCACATCTAAATCATTGATATACATTGTGAATAGCTGGGGCCCAAGCACTGATCTCTGCGGTAATTTGTCCAGATTGATGATTGTATGCAAGCAAAAACTCTACCGCAGTAAAACTTAATCGTAGAAATGTGAAATACTACTTTTATTCACATTTATCTTCTGCTAACCAGGATTTCACCTGTCATCTTCGATAATAAAAGGCATCTTACATTAAATTCAAACTTTGTGCTTTCATCTGGAACTTCCTCTGTGGCCTACAAGACTGAGGGGGGGATTTTAAGCTGCCAGTTGGGTGGGTTTCAAAACAACTGAGACTGCCAGTATGTCAGGAAGTCAACCAGAACTTGCATGGGAAGCCTCCATTGTACAGGTAGCTCTGACATTTAAATATATAAAATGGTCATTAACTACAGTTTTAAGCAGGAATTATGACTAACTTTGAGCGCATGGATTCCTTGGCATTCTTGAAGCAGTACCACGTAAATCAAGGTGCTAGGACAGCAGGAATTGATAGGCCTAGGCAATTGACAGGCAAGGAAAGCTTTAAGTACTGAGCCCTGACAATTGTTTCCTTGCCTAAATTAAAGACTTTTGCTCACAGGGCTTGTTCTGAGAGTGTGCTTTCACTATTTTGGAGGTGATTACCCATACTTTGAAGGTCATTCCTGCTATCTTGGAGTTTTTGTTGCCTTTAATCTACATTTCCCAGCTGTAAACCTACTCAGCAACCTAGGAGCAGCTTATGCAACTCTACCTTAGATCCTTGATGAGGAACATTTTTTAATTCTTTCATGGAAAGCAGGTGTCACCAGCTAGGCCAGCATTTTTATTGCCCATCCTGAACTGCCCTCAAAGGTGGTGGTGAGCTGCCTTCTTGAGTCACTGCAGTTTATGTGATGTAGGCACACCCAAACTGCTGTTAGGAAGGAAGATACAAGATTTTGACGGAGCAACAGTGAAGGAACAGCAATATAGTTCCAAGTCAGGATGGTGTGTGGCTTGGAGTGGAACTTGTAGGTGGTGGCATTCTCATGCATCTGCTGCCCTTGTCCTTCTAGGTGGTAGAAGTCACAAGTTTGGAAGGTGCTGTCGCAGGATAATGAAGAATGAATTTCTATTATTGCAAAATTATTTTAGCGAAAACTTGAACCATAACAACTTTCACTTTAGAAAACAGTGTTTTGGAAAACATGATGAGCAGTAGGAGCAGCAACAATACCACCAACAGCAGGATCAAAGTCAGCAAGAGCAGCAGCAGCTGCCTTCTCCTCAGCCACCTGCTGTTCCACAGAACAGAAGCGACGAGCATAGAGTTCCAACTCACAGCAGGCAATTCCCTCAATACAGGGTTTACTGACAATTAACTTTCTGAGCATTACTACGCACTAATACCGAAGAAGGCTCAGAATTTGTTGCAAGGTGGTTACTGCCATTTGCAGTGTCCTGGAAGAAGACCTTCTTCTAAGTACATCAAGAAGAACACATTATCAATGACCATCTTCGTCTCAAGCTCCTTCCAAGAATCTGCTGGTGACATTTGTTGAATTTCACTGCTCAAAAGTGCATTTCTGAAGTGACAGACACCTTGGGGTGGAATTTTACGGCCCCTTCTGACGGTGGGATTTTCCATTCCCACTGAAGTCAATGGAGTTTTGAACAGCTCAATGGCACCGTCCTGGCGTGACAGAGCCATAAAATTCCACCCCATATTTTCCAGGGCTGGCAATTATAGGCACTTCACTACTGATGAGGGCAGTCAAAACGAGAAAACTTTCAGACTTGCTGCACAAGTCTAGCGAGCCATTGAGTGCATACATTTGACAATCTTGGTACCTACAGATCAACAAGAGTAACTGAAAGGAATTCTGCTCTGATGTTAAGCTGTTCCTCAACCACACATTCTCATACAAGTACGTGCAAAGTATCTAGGAAACTACCATGATGCATTCATCTTGTGTCAGTCAAGTCTCCCACAGATATTCACGCCCTGAAGCAGAATCAGCGGGTGACACCTTGGAGACAAAGGCTATCCTAAAGATGTAGCTAATGACACCTGTGAGGAATCCTATGACTTACACCCAGGTAGGTACAACAGAAGCCAGATGAGCACAAGAGTAATTAAGCAAACAACACCAACAACTTAAATGTATACAGTGCCTTTAATGTAGTGAAATGTCCCAAGGTGCTTCACAGAAGTATTATTAAACAAAATATGACACCCAGCTGCATAAGGATATATTCGGTCAGATAACCAAAAGCTTGGTCAAAAAGGTAGGTTTTAAGGAGTGTCTAAAAAGAGGAAAGTGAGACAGAGAGGTGTAGGGAAGGTATTCCAGAGCTGGTGGCCAAAGCGACTGAAGGCATGGCCATTAATGGTAGAGTGATTAAAATTTGGAATGCACAGGAGGTCAAAATTAGAGGAGCACAGATTTCTCAAAGGTTGTCGGCTGGAGGGGATTACAGAGATGTGGAGGAGCAAGGTCATGGAGGGATTTGAAAACAAGGATGAGAATTTTAAAATCAAGATGTTGCTTGACCAGGAGCAAAGAGTAGTCAGCTAGGTGAACGGGCCTTGATGAGAGTTAGGACATAGGCATAACTTCATGTTTGCTGAGGGTAGAATGTGGGAGACCAGCCAGGAGTGCATTGTAATTGTCAAGTCTATAGGTAACAAAGGCACAGATGAGGGTTTCAGCAGCAGATAAGCTAAGGCAGGGGCAAAGTTATGCGATGTTATGGATGTAGAAATAGGCGCTCTTAGTGATGTAATGAAAATGTGGTCATTTCGGTGTCAAATATGACACCAAGCTTATGAACAATCTGGTTAAGTCACTGACAGTTGCGAGGGAGAGCGAAGGAGTCGGCAGCTAGGCAATGGAGTTTGCATAAGGCAGCCAACATTAATAGTTGCAGTATTCCAATATTTAATTAGAGGAAATTTCTGCATATCCAGCACTGGATGTTTTCGGATAAGCAGTCTGATAACTTAGCAACAGTGGAGTGGTTGAGAGAGGTGGTGGTGAGGTTGAGATGGATACTGTCAGTGTATGTGCAAAAACAAACACTGTGCTTTCAGATGATGTTGAAGAGGATGACGATTCACAGGAGGAGGCCAAAGATATACCCCTGAGGGATACCAGAGGTAATGGCATGGCAGCAGGAAGTGAAGCAATGGGAAGTGATCCTCTGGCTACGATTAGGTAAAATTAGAAGAATGAATCCAGGCGAGAGAAGTCTAACCCAGCTGGGTGAGAGTGGAAGGGCATTGGAGCGTGGTCAACTGTGTCAAAGACTGAAGACAGGTTAAGAAGGATGAGGAGGAGTAGTTTACCTTTGTCACAGACACACAGGATATTATGAGAGCTGCATTCATATTTTTGCTATTGCCATAGAGACTGATAGGGTAGAATACTCCCCCTGTTGGGCAGGCCATTTGGGAGCAGGCACGGGGCTGATTGCTGCCTGCGGTTGGCTGCACGTCACCATTTTACGTGGGCGGGCCAATTAAGCCCTGCCCAGCGTGACATGCAGCTGGTAGCACTCAGCGCTACACGTGCATGCATGGGGAGGAGGAGGGAGAGTCGGGTGCTGCACTCTATGTGTGCGAAAGAGCGCAGAAATCTCCCTGAGGCATGGAGCTGCCTTTGGGAAATTAGATTCAATTTGAAACATCAAAATAAAAAAAGTTAAAAATCATTTATACATGTACCCTCATGTGACAGCGTTACACGAGCTGGGACATGTTTATCAAATGTTTAAAAAATATTTATTAATTTAATACACCCTTCATGAAACCTCATCCCACCCATGGATGAGGTTTCATGAAAAATGCAAAGGCCGCCTGGGCTCTTCATCTGCCCGCCAACCTTAAAGTTGGACAGGCAGCCCTGACAATTAGGTTGATCAGTTTATTAGTGGCTTTAACAGGCCTTTGACAGTTCAGTGGGTGTGCAGCCAACTCCAGTGCGAACGAAAGATCGGAATGACGCGCGGTGACATCAGGACGTAAGCCCAACGTCACCACACGTCATATTACGTGTCAGCATGTGGGGCCCGTCCCCACATGCTGAACAGAAAATTCTGGCCATGAAGAAATTCAAACTTCTAGTTACTAGCTAAATGAATAATAAAATTTTCCATTTTAAAACATTTACTCTAACAAATGACTAAAAGCACCATTAACTAAACACTATTTTTTTGTAGGCAACTTACACTTTAAACTACAAAGATGAACATTTCCCCTCTATACTAATCACACATCGCTCTCCCAATTATATTATATTCCTTATGACAAGCAGTCCACAGTTGCTCCCAGCTTCCAATAGGTTCCCGTATCCCTGATTCACTGGCCTGAATCTTCTGGTTGCCGTGCGGAAGCGGGCCCCGCTCGACGACATGTAAAATGACACGCAGTGACATGGGGCATGCATCCTGTTCTTCAGTTCAGCAGGCGTGCATCGAAGTCAACTGCGCACTCGCCGAACTGTCAAAGGCCTTTTAAGGCTATTTAACAACCAATTGAAACAATTAACAGGGCTGCCCGTCCAACCTTAAGGTTGGCGGGCAGGCGAAAAGCCCAGGCAGCCTTCGCATTTATCATGAAGCCTCATCCACGGGCAGGGTGAGGTTTCATGAAAGCTTGATAAATCAAATAAAATTTTTTATTAAAATTCATTGACATGTCCCAGTTCATGTGACATTGTCACATGAGTGGACATGTCTGAATAATTTTTTCAATTTTTTTTTTTGAAGTTTTCTTAATGAAAATAACCTTGCTAAGGCAGCTCCGTGCCGCAGGGAGATTTCTACACTCTTTTGCGCGCATGTGCATAAGAGCGCAGGCCCTGACTCTCCCTCCTCCCGCTGCCCACACAGAGAGTGCTGTGCACTTCTGGGTGCGCATCACGCTGGGCAGGCCTTAATTGGCCTGCCCACGTAAAATGACGGCACACAGCCGAACGCGGGCAGCGATCGGCTGCGTGCTCGCCCGCTCCTGCTCCTACCCAGCTCGCACGATGCAGGGAAAATTCTCCCCACTGAGTAGTAACTTGGAGTGACCGTCCCCAGGCACTTCCCTCAATTTACGGAGCATTTCTTAAATCCACCACCAGAAATAAAGCCTGTTCCAATGATTCTTCAAACCCCGGGCGAATCTCCTGAATTCTTACATGGCTGTCTCTTCGACTAGAGACTGTCTCCTTCCCACAACTGGCTGTGGGTGATAGCAAAACCAAGTAGCTTCTTATCTCAGCTGACCACGCAGAACTTCTGTCTGTCTGAGATATTCATTGATTTGTAGGGAAGCCCATGACATGATCTCAAAAATGACTTCCTCTGTCCTTTTCCACATGGCAATGTGGAATACATTAATCTTGCATTCAGGCAGATATGCTAATTGCTTCTTTGATCCCAACTTCCTTTCGCCTTAAAAACAATATACAATTCACAGCACAACTGTTCAAAACCAGATACCTACAAATGCTATTGTGGGACTTTGGGAGACTCAGGGTCTACTCATTGTAAACTCAGACTGCTGCCATTGTCTCCAATGTAAATACCTTGCACCTTCTTCTCAGTAAAACAATCTAAGCCTTCCTTTGATCACATGACCCCCTTCAGTTACCATAGATTTAAAGCTACAGCCTCAAAATATCTTAAAAACCTCATAATTGTAATGCTGTGACAGAGGTGGAAAGCTGATTAGAGGGATTCAAAGATGGAGTTCCAGGGAAGATGGGCATGGATTTGGGAGGTGACAACACATTCAAGGACTTTGGAGAGGAAAGGAAGTGGAGATAGTTTGCAAGGACGCTGGGCTGAAGGAAGTTTTTTTTTAAGGAGAGGGTGATGAAAGATTTAAAGATAGAGAGACAACAACCGAAGAGAGAAAAACATTAACAATATCGTCTAATATGGGGGCCAGGAGGGGAATTGGGTGGTCAGCAATTTAGTGGGAATAGAGTGAGGGAGCAGAAGATGAGTCTCGTGAACAAGTTAAGCTCAGAGAGGACGTGAAGAGAGAAATTAAAGAAAAATGCAAATTTAGGAGCAGGAGAGGGGGGAACTTTAAAGGAAGGTTGGCCTGATGGGCTAGTGGCAGGGAGATACGCAGCAAAAGCAGCTGAACGGATTGCCTCTATCTTCGTGACAAGGAGGTCCATGAGCTCCTCGCACTTAATGCCGGAAGTGACAAGGGAGAGGGTTTTAAGAAAATGGTTTGAAGTAAAGAGATGAAAGTGGGGAGTTATTTTTGATGCCGAAGATGTGGTGCAGGTGTCCGGACAGATGTGGGGGCTCCCTTCAGAATGGACTGGTAAGCAAGGAGTCCCAGAATGACGGGCCCGCTGTAATTGCACCAAATTGTGCATCAGTGGGAAATGGAGCGTAAGGAGAAGGAAGGTGTTGAACACTTTGCGTCTTTTGAGGAGGAGACAACTGATGTGGTGAGGGAACGTGCAGCCGCACAATTAGCTGCCACAGATGCCTGGGGTGATTCAAACATATTCAGTTAATCTGAGGAAGTGCAGTCATCTGGCACACTAGTGTAGCAGCACCCCAAATCACCCCGCTCCCAGCAGAAAGCAGTAACACATTTCACCCCTCTCATAGAAAAACCTTCGCTTGTTTTCTACTTCTGTTATACCATTATTCACAAGACAAAATGTTACTTGGCAGGTGGCAAGCAAAAATGGAGAGGGGGTTGGTCAAAGGAGCTTTGAAATAAAGTTTCTAGCTCAGTGTAACAATATAACAATGCTAAACACCTAAATGCATACCCTTGTGCAAATACAAACCTTTTCTCTTCCTTTTTCATGTCTACATGGTTCTGCGCCTGTGGTTTCAGCAGAGCTAGAGACAGGCAGTTCATATTCCTGCTCTGACTGCTTTGTTGCTCTTGGACAACATCCTCTTGGTTTTGGAGCTTGTGAGGGCCTCACTAAAGACTGCCCCCCGCCTCCAGAATCGGCTATTGGGATGGGAGGCAGCATAAGGGCTCTGACCAAGGAATGATGGCAAGGGGGTGGGGGGAGTAATGGAAGTGTTTTGAGAAGAGTTGCCATTTCCATGTGTGCTTTCTCCATCTTCCCTCTCATAGTCCATCTGCTCCGTCCTGCAAGCCAAGAGCTGGGGAGTACTTTTCTGCACTTCAAAGAGGCAGTGAATGGCAGAGAGGTCTTCCCCAATCCTGTTTAGGGTAGCGTTCTGAACATACAGGCTATAGGTGAGAGCCAACATGCACTCGGTATTCCACTGTGTTTGATGCTCCATCCGGGTAGCTACTCTTTCCATAGACATAGACCTTAATGAGAAGGCTTTGGACATCATGGCATTTGTGTTAGAGGCAAACACCTCCAATCCCTCTCTAAAGCTATGCAGTGCCTTTGGAAAAGCTAACAGAGCCTCACGCATTTGATGTTGCTGCTCCGGATGGTCCTCTTCATTGATGGCTCAACATTTCTGTCCAGCTGATCAGAGCCTGGAGTGTCCTGTGCTCTCTGACAGGGACTCACCACTGCTCTCCCTGTCTCCACCATCTGCCCTTGCTCATTTGTATTGTGGGTTTCACTGTGTGACAACCTGTTCTGGCTAACACACCGAGAGGTATGTATCTGAGCTGGTGGATAGTGTGCATGAGTCATGTGACAGTGCATCATCACAAAAGGAGACCATCCTTCTCTAGCACCAGCTCCTGGGTAATGCATGAAGGATCTGTGGGAGATGAAAGACGTGCATTAGAATCGACAACGTGAAAGGGTTCAAAGTCATAATTTTGCAGATCATCACATTTCAGTGGCTGCTGACATCAAGTCAACATGAGTAGTGTTACATGCCTTGTGGCTGTTTTATTTTTAGTTCTAACATCAGATATCTAGGAGACCCCCATCTCCAATGGGTGGGCATGCCAAGAACTGGCTTATATCCATCACCACCTCCTCTGCAGTTGTCAAGGTGATGATGACTGGATGCTCACCTCTGGCTCTCTGACTCTGGTTCTGTGTTCCCTTTTGCAAGGAGGGAAAGAAAAGACCTATGGAATGTTTTGAAAAGATGGGCAGACAACATTTATGGAGTGTGATATTGCTCTGAGATGAGGATGAGTGTCAACGGTGCTGCCATCAATGTGCCCATGTGAGCATGAGGTACACTGTGACCTCAGGCGATCCCAGGAAAGGGTCAGTGTCAGTGCTCTGCCGATTTCCCCCTCCCTCCGAATTATTTTTCCCCTCCTTCCACCTCCCTGTCATCACCATCTGACTCTATAGGTCTTCCATTGAGCAGAACTGGTTCCCTACTCACCTGTGAGTGACGGTTATTAGCATATGCAATCTTTGGGCCAAGTTCAGTGACGGGCTCAACAGTATAACATGGTGATCTGCCTGGGCAATGAGAAGTACCTGACCTCAGTGAAGGGTGGGACCCTGAGCCCCAAATGAAAGAGGAGTACACCTTGCAGCTGTCCTTAGTCACGGACAACTCGGACAGGTCGATGCTGCACCTGACCATCAAGCACAACAACAGCCAACTGCCCATGGACAATTCCCTGGGGCATGTGGCTCTGCCCATCGTCCAGTTGTACGAGAACAAGACCTGGAGAAAGAACAAGTAATGACCCCACCAACCATACTAAACCCAATCCTGTCTTTTTCTGCAATTGCTCAGCTATTTTAATTCCTCTACTCCTGTGTGGACTTACCCATGTGTAGTCAGTTCTCTTTCAACAAAAATAGCATTTTTGTGCAGAGCTGCACAACATGACGTGTTAATTTTAGCAGCCTTATTATAGGGATCAGACTGTTCCATCAATTTTTAGCTCATCCAAACCACGGCTGCAGGCCTTCATACTATTTCGGCTATCCATGTTCTGTTTCTCATTTTAGAAAATTTGAAGCTGCACAGAATGAGATTATGTTTGTACCCAGTCTCCCATCTCACTGTGTCTCTTTACTTTCCTCACTGGGACCCTTTGTCTTTATATCTCTGGTCAGTATCTCCTTGTTCCCTAGCTACCTGGTATTAACTGGGATGTTCATTGTGCTTGTTTTTTACTGTGGCTCATGGAAAGGACAGAAAAGATAGAGATTAAGAATTATTGGGCAGTCAGGTCAATTCCAGCCTCCATGTGTAAAACCACTCTTTTACCCCAGTAATGGCTGTACAATCGAGCATCTGAATAGCAGATGTGTGTACTCATTTTGTACAGGTCAAACTGAAGCAAACACATATTAATGACCTAGACCCTGGTGTACAGGGTGCCATTTCAAAGTTTGCGGATGATACAAAACTTTAAAGCATTGTGAACTGTGAAGAGAATAGAGTGGAACTTCAAGGGGACAATGGTTGGTGGAATGGGTGGACAATTGGCAGATAAAGTTTAATACAATGAGGTGTGAAGTGATTCAGTTTGATAAAAAGAATGTGGAGAGACAATATAAAACAAAGGGTACAATTGTAAAGTGGGTGCAGGAGCAGAGGGACCTGGTTATATGTGTGCATAGAGTATCCTAGGCTCATTAATAGTGGCATAGAGTACAAAAGCAGGGAAGCTATGTTAAACTTCTAGAGACACTGGTTCGGCCTCAACTGGAGTATTGTGTCCAGTCCTTCAGGACAGATGCGAAGGCATTAGAGAGAATGCAGAAAAGGTTCAGGAGAATGGTTCCAGGAAGGAACCATGAGGAACTTCAGTTACATAGATAGGACAAATTGGGACTGTTTTCCCTGGAGGAGAGAAAGTTGGGAGGAAATTTGATGGATATATTCAAAATCATGAGGTGTGTGGACAGAGTAGATAGGGAAAAATTGGTAGAAGGTTTGAGAACCAGAAGGCACAGATTAAAGGTAATTGGCAAAAGAAGCAATGATGACATGGGGAAAAACTACTTCATGCAGCAAGTGGTTATAATCTGGAAAGCGCTGCCTGAGAGTGTGGTGGAGGCAGGTTCAATCGAGACATTCAAGCGGATATTGGATTGTTATCTGTAAAGGATGAAGTAGCAGAGCTGCAGGGAGAAGACAGTGGTGTGGTACTGGGGAAGTTGCTCCTACAGAAAGCCACCGGAAACACTATGGGCTGAACGGCCTCCTTCTCTGCTGGAATGATTCTGTAATGGCTGCTCTGATGGGGATGTAGAGAGTTATATAGATAGGCAGGAGAAGTCTTGGTAGAATGAGTGTTTGTACTTGAATGTGCCATGGCACTCATCATTCCTGCCCTGATCTGGTCATTAAACATCTTGCAGTACTGAATCCAGGAGCGAACCACCACACTCCTGCTGCTAACCCCTTCAGCAACCTCCAGCCACATCTACTTTCTCTCTGAAACTGCCACTTTCCTCCAGTCTGCAGGGAACTAAATCTCCTGAGGCTGCAGCATCAGGTCAGAGGTGCAGTACTGACTTTCCACATTGAATCCACATCAAAGAAGTTCTTAGTTTTGCTATAAGACTTCCACAATGCTTCAACCCTGATCCTCACAGGGCAGTTTCAAATGTTGGGGCTGAAATACACCATTACAGGTCATCATCATCCTCACCGGCACTAATTGATTGGGAAACCTGGAAGTCAGATGCAAAGGCAATGGCTGTACTAAAAGGCTACTGCCAAACACACTGCTGAAATTTCCAGGGTGTCCACACACTGCCAGCCTCCCCTGCTGCAAGTGAGTCTGAAAATTAAAATTCTGCCCTGCATCTCTCTGGCCCTATAATCTTTCAAACACTGCATTCCTCTGGCACTGGTGTCTTGTGCATCCTCACCTCTCCACTGCCCACAATTCCCTTGACTGCCAGATGGTAAAGTTACTTATCTTAAGACGCCGTCCCAAAACTTCTTCATCTCTCTCCGGTTTTAAAACCTTCCTCAATATATAACTTTGGGATCAGGTTCCTTCCTCTGGATTCAACATTCGTTTTAAAGTGCCTTGAGACATATATTTGTATTATCATGCGATTTAAAAGCAAAGTGTAATTTTATATGGGTTATGATGGCGAATTAAAGATTTTCTAAGTATACAGTACTTTAAACAATGGTGAAGTACTACATTTGCTCTCACTGGTCCTGGGCCAGTGAAAAATATTCTGATGACCCTAGCTGGCAAATGCTAGATGTCAGGGTGTCATGGTTTCGGGAGGTGGAGTGGACAGGAGTGATGCATTGTAAAGAAGTGAACAAATTCTATAAAAGCAACTGATTTTTTTTAGCCCCAGAGCTGAACACATTGGATGCATATTTCATCTATTTGTAGAATGACAAGAATTAATGATAATATACAGTAAATAAATGATAATTTACAGTAAATTATATTTTCCTGTCTAAGCAGAAAAAATTAATTCAGAAATAAGTACAAATAACATCAAAAGTAAGAACAGAGCTGAAGAAAGTATAAACGCCCAGAGAGTCCTGAGTGGTTTACAGAAAAGGATACTGTGAACATTAAAACAAAGGCATCATTTATTGTTTACAATTATGCACTGCAGATAAAATCTGTGAGCTGCTGTATAAATATAGAATGAAAAATAGATTTCTTTCCTGTACCAAAGTGAGTTTTCTGTCTGCAGAACAGATGGTTTTGTCATAGAGTCATAGAGGTCTACAGCACAGAAAAAAGCTCTTTGGCCCTTTGAGTCTGTGCTGGTACCTAACTATTCTACTCCCATTTTCCAGCACTAGGCCCACAGCCTTGTATGCCATGGCATCGCAAGTGCATGTCCAAATGTTATAAGGGATTCTGCCTCTACCACCCTTTCAGGCAGTTAGTTCCAGATCCCCACCACCCTCTGGGTGAAAAAATTCTTCCTCACATCCCCTCTAAACCTCCTGTCCCTTACCGTAAATCCATGCCCCCTGGTTATTGATCCCTTCACCAAGGGGAAAAGCTCCTTCCTCTACCCTATCTATGCCCCTCATAATTTTATACACCTCAATCATGTCCCCCCACAATCTCCTCTGCTCCAAGGAAAATTACCCTAGTCTATCCAATCTCTCCTCTTAACTAAAACTCTCCAGCCCAGGCTACATCCTGGTAAATCTCCTCTGCACTCTCTCTAGTGCAATCACATTCTTCCTATAATTCAGATTCCAGAACTGCATGCAATACTCTAGATGTGGCTGAACCAGCATTTTATACAGTTCTGGCATAACCTCCCCGCTCTTATATTCTATGCCTCGGCTAATAAAGGCAAGTATCCCATTTGCCTTCCTAACGACCTTATCTACCTGTCCTGCTACCTTAAGGGACCGGTGGACATGCACACCAAGGTCCCCCTGATCCTCGGTACTTCCCAGGGTCCTACCGTTGATCGTGTATTCCCCTGCCTTCTTTGTCCTGCCCAACTGCATCACCTCACACTTATCCGGATTAAATTCCATTTGCCACTGATCAGCCCATCTGGCTAGCTCGTCTATATCCTCCTATAAACTAAGTCTATCCTCCTCACTATTTCCCATCCCACCAATTTTTGTGTCATCCGCAAACTTACTGATCAACCCTCGTACATTCAAGTCTAAATTGTTTATATATACCACAAACAGCAAGGAACCCAACACCGATCCCTGTGGAACCCCAATGGAAACAGGCATCCAGTCACAAAAACACCCCTCGACCATCATCCTCTGCTTCCTGCCACTCAGCCAATTCTGGACCGATTTGCCAAATTGCCTTGGATCCCATGGGCTCTTACCTTCGTTATCAGTCTCCCATTTGGGACGTTATCAAAAGCCTTGCTGAAGTCGCAGTAGACTATGTCAAATGCATTGCCCTCATCTACATGCCTGATCACCTCTTCGAAAAATTCAATCAAATTGGTCAGACATGACCTCCCCTTAACAAAACCATGCTGACTGTCCTTGATTATCCCCTGCCTCTCCAAGTGTAGATTAATTCTGTCCCTCAGAATTGCTTCCAATAGTTTCCCCACCACTGAGGTTAGACTGATTGGCCTGTAGTTCCCTGGTTTATCCCTCCTCCCTTCTTGAATAACGGTACCACATTGGCTGTCCTCCAGTCCTCTGGCACCTCTCCTGTGGCCAGAGAGGTATTGAAAATTATTGCCAGCGCCCCTGCTATCTCCTCCCTTGCTTCATTCAACAGCTTGGGATATTTTTCACCTGGGCCTGGAGATTTATCTACTTTTAAGTCTGCCAGGCCACTTAGAACCTCCTCCCTTTCTAAGCTAATTTCTTCAATTATATCACAGTCCTTCTGCCTGATTTCCATACCGACATCATCCCTCTCACTTGTGAACACCGACACAAAGTATTCATTTAAAATCCTACTTATGTCTCCCGGCTCCACGCACAAATGACCACTATGGCCCTTAATGGGCCTACTCTTTCCCTAGTTATCCTCTTACTCTTAATGGATTTGTAAAATAACTTTGGATTTTCCTTTATTTTGCCTGCCAATGTTTTTCATACCCCCTTTTTGCTATCTTAATTTCCTTTTTAAGTTCCCCCCTACACATTCTATACTCCTCTAGGGCTTCTGCTGTTTTGAACCCTCGGTATCTGCCATTAGCCTCCCTTTTTCTCTTTATCCAATCCTGTTTATCCCTCAACACCCAGGGTTCTCTGTATTTGTTGGTCCCACCATTTATCTTTACTGGAATATGTTGGCCCTGTACTCTCCCTATTTCCTTCTTGAATAAGTCCCACTGCTCCGACGCAGATTTACCTAAAAGTAGCTGCTCCCAGTCTACTCTGGCCAAATCCTATCTGATCTTATTAAAATCGGCCTTCCTCCAATTTAGAACACTGATTTTTGGTCCATCCTTGTTCTTTTCCATAACAATCTTGAATCTGATGGAGTTATGATCACTATCTGCAAAATGCATCCCCACTGATACTTCTACCACTTGTCTGGGTTCATTCCCTAAAATTAAGTCCAGGATCTTCCCCTCTCTTGTAGGACCTTCTACGTACTGGCTTAAAAAGCTCTCCTGGATGCATTTTAAGAATTCTGCTCCCTCTAAACCTATTACACTATGACTAACCCAGTTAATGTTGGGGAAGTTGAACTCCCCATTATTACTACCCTATTATTTTTACGCTTCTCTGAAATTTGCCTACATATCTGCTCTTCTATTTCTCTCTTTGACTGGGGGCCTATAGTACACTCCCGGCAAAGTGATTGCTCCTTTTTTTGTTTCAATATCTTCCGAGAACTAATCAAGTAGTTGAAGGATTGAAGGGCTGACTGACGCTCTGACAGGCCGTAAACATGAATGCTTCGTGCTATGGCCATCTTATACCTGCTGATAAGGGTATTGAGGCAGGAGGGTTTGGGGGTGCCCACGACCCATTCTGTGACGGAGAGGACAACCACATCCACCAGATATGAGTATCTTGTTAGAATTCAGAGCTGGAGCGCCAGTTTCCACTTGCTGGAACTGCTTAGGGCAGAGCTCAAATCCATGCTTCCCCTAAGCCAAAAGCTCAATCTAACATGGGTGGCTGTTCAGCTTCAAAATGGACATAACACAGGTCACTGCATCAGTGCAGTACATTCGAAAATGCACTTCTGAATTTTATATAAAGAAAGCTATTAATTTATGTATATGTGCTATTTAAAAGTCCTCTGAAGATGACTGTAAAAAGTGCACAGGATTGTCAATTCGTCATTATTCTGTGTTACTACAAAAACATGCAGCGTAACTGGAATTTCTCTATACTTGCTCTCAAGCAAGTACTGAAAGAAATGTAATGAATCAATAATTATGATAGTATTTTCCATAATAACAGTAGTCTAAAATATCTAATTGCCACATTTGAAATAAATAAGAAGACTGAATAAAAGACATGTGATCAGATCTTTGCACACAGATCCTCACCCAGACGTCAGCCTAAAAGAGGAGCTTTTTCTTCCCCCCTCGGAAGAATATTCTAGGTTTCTTCCCAGGGAAGCTGCAGTGGCCTATATTTAAACAAAAATAGGTCAAACTTGAAAATTGTGTCAAAGGCCCTTGACGTGATTGGCATTTTCTATTTTTTACTTTACCATGTCATGCAATTCACTTGCTGTACGTGTATTAAAACCTGGTATCTGCTCTGGTAATCCTGACCTCCCCACTCCAAAAGATCACCCTGCAGCATTTGACATTTTCTTGCTAATTTGTGCACTCAGGAGACATCTTATAGCAATAAAATTCCCATATCAACCAATCAGGATTTCATAAATCCTTTTTTGGGCAATCTTTTGTGTTCATGATGGTGAAGGATGTTATTGCCGCGATACTGAACATCTTCCATATCAGTGTCATGCAGCTGCAGTTTGGGTAACAGTCAAATGCAGTCAAAATCACTTCCAATCCAAAAATGTGCCTCAACAACAACCTCCTAACTGCATACTTATGTAGCACAACTTCCTATTTTCACGTCAGCATCATTGTGACTTCTGAGTGAAATTGCCAGTACGGTGCCAAATTTGCATCGACTTTGCACCATAGGCAGCACTGCTCATTCCAATCCAGTAGAGAGGGAGGGAGAAAGGGGTTTTCCTTCCCTCAGTTTGGATTTGATCTAAATCCAAGGTTCAGAGGTCACAAGGCAGTTATATTACCTTACTGTACTACCTAGCCTTATTAAAAAGACATCTCCTAAAAACACCTTGCATTATTAAATGATGGTGTATATAAGTTCTGAAGAAAGTGAGTTGCATCAGACTACAAAATATAATTTTAATGTAATTACATTTCAGAACATTGCACATTGTTTAAGATGTCTTCCCTGCATCATCTGTCAGAAAAATAATCATGTGGTTAAACACTATATTCCTCTGGCAATCAGCCCTCCACCAGAGAACATGGGATCAAGGCCAATTGTTTGAAATGGTCCCTGCAGCCATAAAAACAGAAATAATAATTTGCAGCTGCTTCCAAAGAACATTACATCTTTAGTAATTATTTGCCATATAACCTTAATCCTCAATATTCTGCCTCACATTCATCTTATTTTCAGTTCTAATAATTTGACATTGACTTATATTTATAACCATGATTTTAACAGAAAATATGCAAAGGAACACATTCCTTTTGTGTTATTCAGATGGGTATAATCTCTGGATAATTCTGTGCCTGCCAAGTCCCCAAATTTAATTCCCCTATTTATCTATCATCAGGCACTGGTCATGACTTATAATTAGTTTATCAGTTTTAAATACTTGGGCATGGAATAAAAATTTGAAATAATTACATTCTAAGTGTATATAAAATATATGTATGTGTGTACAAATATACATATATACATGTCAAACTGCATTTGTACCTGAAGCAAGCAGAGCAGGGTTTGTACTCATATCTATCCAGCTCTTTCCCCTTTACCTTTGCAGCAACTGAGAGGTATGTAGCTTAAGGTTCAGGGAGTCAGTTGAGGGGGGGGGGGGGGCACCAGTCACAATCAAGCTGTTACACAAGCATTAAGCCAGGAATTGATTCTATTCCCTGTTTAGAGGTCAACTTTTTAAAAAAGCAATGCCCAATCTCCTTTTCATTTGTGAGTCACTCCCTCTCATGGCATTGTGATGTGGAACCAAAGATTCAATCTTAATGTGTTTTGGAGCAGGATTTTATGGATGGCAGGGTTTCTCACCTAGCCACCTAAATTCTTGCTGAAGCCGGAAGCCCCGCAGCAATTTAATGTTCTGAGAGCATTAATTGGCTGGAGGCACAACATCTGTCCCTCACTCGGGTGAAAGTCCTGCCTCAGAAAGCTACTGGCCATCTGATTGGCTGGAAATTCTGTAGTCGCAGCAGCGCTACCAGTGTGCCCACTGCTGTGACCACAAGCAACTCCATTAATCTCAGTACCAAAGCCCACAGGGCCAGGTGGGTGCAAGGTTTTGCAGCATGGATGGGATTGTAAGCCTGGGGGTGGGTGGGATGGACAGAGTGGGGTGTTGATATTGATGACAAGGGCTTGTGTGAAGCACATCTTGGGGATGGGGACACCCAATCTGCAAAGGAGGCAGTGATGGAGGTGCATCCCCCTTTCGCACCCAAGGCCTAATCAGGGTGATCTGCTGGCCTTTCACCCCAACCCATCAATGAACTCCACCTGCCAGCCAAAAAATTGCATCGGGTGGAAAGTGGCCCTTAAGTGGGCAATAATAATTGGCCACTTAAAGGCCTCAAACTGGGAATATGGGTGAAGGTGGATGGGTTGCCCTAGGCCTCACCGACCTCCATGAATTTACAGATAGATTGGGAGCAGGCAGGAGAACACCAGGTAGGTCACTCGGGGAATTTTACAGGCCCCCTGCCTGCAAACCTGCCATTGGGGGAGTATAAAATTCTGCCTTTTATATGAGGCAAAGGAAAACGACTTTAATTGTGTGAAGACTTCACCAAGATGGTTTAAAAAGACAGGAGGCTTGAAAACCTACTCTTGCCACCTGTTCACACACTTAAGAAAAAAAAGCAAATGGGTGTAAATATGCTGCACCCATTAGTATTAAATAAAACAGAAATAGAAAAAGTAACTTGAGATTGTACTAATTTCAATACATTATTATGGAAACAAAAAAGGATCCTTTGCTCTAAATATTCATAAGAATTTGCTTTTTAGCTACACCAATCTATGTTTTTCATCTCATTAATTACTATACTACATTGCCTGGAGTGACACATTTGTCTGAACAGCATCTTGAAGGCTTTCATAATTTAGATGGTAATGAACTTCTCAACTCAGCTTGGTACAACCCTAGCTGAATGCAGCTCCTGTAGAGCTCACCAAGCCAGCATCAGCAATACTTGCTTAAAATCTGTTGAATTGCTAACATTTTCCAGTTCGGTTCATTAACCCAAAATATTAACTCTGTCTCTCTCTTCATAGATGCTGTCTGACCTGCCGATTATTTCCAGCATTCTCTTATTTTATTCCAAAGTATCTATTTCCCTGGTTCTGAATATATGTTCTCTCTCTCACACACACATAAAAACACACACCACACACACACACACAATTCAAACCAATGAATTATTCATTGTTGATGCTGGCCTTTTACTTTTGAGAAATTTGATGTCATACCCTTAGACTTATCTCACCAACCACAGTAACCACATAGTTGCAATCTGTAACTTTTCCAATCAATATCCATCGATTGCAGGATGTCAGATGGGTCTAAAATTACATATTGAGATTGCTTCGCATTAAAGTACTGAGCTTCTAGTTATATACAAACATTGAGTCAACTAACAACAACACTGAACCTTTTTCATCACAATAGTACTTAAAACAGAGAAAAAAATCTTAGGCCAGGATTTTACGGCCCTTCCTGCCTGGCGGGATATTAGGGTCCCGCTGAAGCTAATGGAGATTTAAATAACTTGCCGCATTCGCCGTGGGGAGACACGCTGTGGCAGGGCCATAAAATCTGGGCCTTAAGAGCTTTCTGAATATTTGTTGAAATATGAGTTACTGCACGCCATGTTATATGGTGAGTTACCTATTTCACTGTCCAGTTCCTCTGTGTGTACCCCTTCTTCTCCAAGGCAAGTGCACCAAACAAGGACAGAAGAAAGCAACAGAAAAGAATTTAGCTCAAATCAAAGTTATACCAACAAGCAGAGACCCATTCCCAATAGCAGTAGCCCCACCCACGCAATTAAGAAAACAAACAGGGAAACACAAAAGCAATCCCCAAAATCCCAGATTTTCTAAAGAATGTCCAGCATTCCACACCATTAAAGTTGCTGTGTCCATTTCTGGTTGCCCTGTTCAAATGGCTTAAGGAAGTGCAATATAAAAACACCATTTATCATTATACTAATCTTTCAATAATATGTAGTTGGCATCAATTTTTTAAAAAGTTACTACTTTTTCTTTTACTTATGTAATCAAACACAAAAGACCTCCAGAATTAAGATGAGTTTTGCAAATGAGGGCAAATTACCAAATGGAAAGAGCAATAAGGATACTGTAGCTTTAAAATTAATGAACAACACATATAATCTAAGAAAGGAATTCCAAAAGAAAAGGCCTAACAGAGAATACAACCAAGATGCTTTATATATATTCATGCTGTTCCATTTCCAAAGTCATTAAGTTATTCGGGCAGTAACTGATTTAAAGATCAAATTAAAACTAACTTTCTAAAGAAAAGAATTGCATTTATATGCACCTTTCATGATTTCAGGAAGTCTCAAAGAAGTATGCAGCCAATGAAGTATTTACAACAGTGACTGCTGTTCAAAATGTAGGAAACATGGCAGCCAATTATGCACAGCAAGGTCCCACAAACAGCCAGTGATAATGACCAGATAATGTGTTTTTGTGATGCTGACTGAGGATTAAATATTGGCCAGGACATTGGGGGAACTTCCAATCTTCTTCAAAATAGTGCCATGTGATATTTTCTATCCACGATAGAGGGTAGCCACATCCATGGTTTAACTTCTCATCCTAAAGACTGCATCTGTGGCATTGCAGCACTCCCTCAATACTGCATTGCAGGGTCAGCCTAGATTTTTGTGCTTAAGTCCCTGGAGTAGAACTTGAACCCACAACCTTTTGACTCAGAAGCAACAGTGCTACCAACTGAGTCTAGGTTGGCATGTAAACAAGGTCAATAGTTTCAACAGAATTAGAGATTTTTTAAAGTCAATTTGAGTAGCACTGTAATCACCTATAAATGTTAAAGTTTCAAATTATTTTTGTTAAAGTAGGTGCAGGAACTTGCGACACTTTCATATTAATTTATATTTATTTTCTAAGAACGCAGACTGGCTTTGGAATGGTGAATAGGTTAATAGTACCAAATATCTTGACAAACAGCAATATAAATAAACATTGCAACGAAACTCTTGGACTGCAAAGTGATCTTTAAAACTGAAGGTACACAACCCACTCAGTCACTAAAATCTGTAACTTGGAGTGACATTCCATTTAGTAGTTAAGTGAAGTCGTTGATGCCTTAGAGCAGCTAATTATGAGTGGAAGAAAAGGCACTTTACAACATATTTCTGTCAGCAAATAAACCGTGCTTTGTTGTAACGTAAACCTTTCTGAGGAATAAAGTGAATGCTTTTATGCTGCAAGAATAGGCACACTTCACACACTTACCATCATCTTCACATTCTTCTAGTGGTTTTGGCTGCTTGCTCAGGCACCTTGGGTCAAGCCATGATGTGGTCTTAGTATTGTGGCTGTGAAGTAAGATAACATACTTAAGAATCCACACACATTATCCAGCACCTTTTGAAAACTTTAGTTACAATATCAAAATCTGTGCCAACAACTACCAACTACTGTAGAATATTATTTTTCAAAATAGTGCCGCTGGTGATTTTATTGATCTTTTAAACTAGGCAAATTTAAAAAATGTAAAATACAATGGTAAATGGTGCACCATACTGCAAATTCTACACTACAAAAGGACAAAATAATTTAACAACATCCTCTGAACAACAGAGCTTGAATTGAAACCACTCTTAAGGAGCAATGTTCAATCCCAGGCCAATTAATTGAAATGCCTCTGGTTGTACAATTATATCAATCTTACAGAAGCAAACAAACATTGGGAACTTTTAATACAGTTATTTCAAATCACTGACATCAGTGACGACCTTTGACTTGAAAGCAAGAGTAAAAAAATTTGTAATTTCTTTTAAAAAGTCTGTGGAATCTGAAATTGTTTCTAAGCATGTTTGAAAAGAACTTTCAACAGTTTGCATCAATTATAAATGGATCAATTGTAATTTTCTTGGTTAAGAAGAAATGCTGGCCCAAGTGACCTGGCGACCCTTGACCTAGAATCAGCACCAATAGGAAGGAAATTAGGAAAGAAGCTGTGTGGCTGGCAGACACAAAGGACAGCTGCAGACACAAAGGAGAGCTACAAGCAGTGGACCTGGAAGGTGAAGGCTCAGATACAGACACAAAGAGAAAGCAGAAAGAGGAACATAAATAATTCTTATGAAGAGAAGCAGAAAATCACTCTCAGGAAGAGGTCTGTCTGGCAGAAACGGAGACAGGAGCTCTTGGGGGCAATGCATGAGCTGGCTAAAAAAAAGGTTTAAAACCTGAAAAACTGTGCGAATGGCTCAGAGATGCAAAAGAGTTTGGTGTTTTCCCTGAAGTGGCCAAATTGTGAACCAGAGTATTATTTAGCTGGTTGTAAAGGAATTCTAGAAAGCTGCACCATCAGGACTGATGTGACCCAAGGGGGACAGGGTTCATAGAAGTGTACCGTGCTGATGATAATTGTACCCATGAAACTCGGGGGTGAAAGCCGCTGTCGGATAGGACTCCTGACCTACCTTGCATGAATAAAGAACAGCATACTGTGGAATTATGTAGCTACGCAATGCCAAACAAGCTGAAGGGAAATGCTTGTGGTTGTGTAAGACGTATCTTTGTTGTATTAATTATTTAAAGTGAAATTTAACTTTTCTATTTGAAGTATCATTTGGCTGTTAATTCATATTTAACTTGCGTTATTAACGAGTCATGTTAAAGTAAAAGCAACAGAAAGTGGAATCTTGTTGGTAATTTCTTTATTTGCTTGGTAAATTTGGTTATTTTGGTTAACGGTTCCCACCATAGGGAATGTAACACATCCTCAGCACTGATCTTTTAAGGGAAGCAGGAGTGTTGTTTTGAATTATTGCTGCAGATGGAATAAGAAATCCTCTGAGAAGAAAGACAACAGTCCAGAAAAATGAGACATAAGGTAGCTACTATCTACTTAAAACAGAAAAGCAAAATTAGGTCAGGGAGACATGAATCTGACAAATGTCAATAGGAGCCTAAAAGAAAAATGGTGTGTATGTGTTGTCAGAGGCATTGTTCAGGGTCAGGTACTAAACCAAGGTTGCCAATAATCTGGTTCAGTCTCAGGGAAATTACCAGGGAGAGAGATGGAGTCAGTGCCTACTGAATGGAGTTCATGGCAGGGATTGAAGACAATGACTTCAGTCTTCCCAATATGTAGTTGGAGGAAATTTCTGCTCATCAAGTATTGGATGTTGGACAAGCAGTATAGGGTGTATGGGGGTGATGAGTGGTGGTGAGTTAGAGTTGGGTGTCATCAGCATACATCTGAAATAGCACGAACCTTTTAAATGTTGATTGGTGTACTCATACAAAGAACACAAGAAGCTAGCATACAGAAACAGCAAGCAATTAGGAAAGCAAATGGCATGTTGGTTTTATTGCAAGGGGATTGGAGTATGTTATGATCCTTGGCCAGACCCCGGGATGTGGGGGTACATCCGGTTAGGAATCAATTATGTCTTGTTTAAAGTAGATACTTGCACGGGTTTTGAACAAACATAAATAAACTTTATTATAAGTTCAGAAAGCTAAAACAATTTATGGTATCTATCTTATATTCTAACAATCAGGGCAAGTATGAAGTACATGTGAATTAACAGATGTACTGAGGCCAGACACACCACACAATAGATGACAGATGTACCCAAACCAGATTCCATGGATTTCTCAACAACCTACCCGGATGTTTGTCACATTGTGAGCCAATCAATCTCACTGAAATTTTGTTCTTCTCACAAGGGTTTCCAATTCCACATCTGAAGATCTTGCCTTGGCGTTCTCTTCAAAATTTACCCCCACTTCAATGGCTTCAACAAAATCCCACCTCGCAGGGTTTGAATTTCACCTTCCGAGATTAATTTCCCCTGGATTGCCAAGTACACTCGAGCTTCATCTTCCATGCACAATTTCAGATCTTCGGCTTGCACCACTGCTCCAAAGGGACACCTTTGCACCAACGGCCTGCATCACAGAGTCACCAACCTTTGGCTGCCTTCACAGATCTTCAGGGCTGCTCTCGTGCCCGCTTCACTTAAAGTCTCCTCCTTGCCGTTCTTTCTTTAATTTAGAGCCTATTTCTTTGCTCCTTTCTTTTAAATTAACAGGACCTATTCCTGTCCCTGTCTTCATCTCTTACCTGGGACTACCTTTTTGGGGCCTCTCTCTGTCCCCCTCCCTGGTTTGGGTCCTTATCTCTATCCCCTTACCGTGTCCTGATCTTTGGGTCACACTCATTATGATGGCGTTCTTTATCAGGTCATCTGTTTCTTTTCCGCTGTGCGGGTCCACAGGGCCGTCCTTCGGCCTGAAGAGCGTAAAAAAAACCTGAACTGTGCATGTGCGGCCATTTCCTGGCCGGCATAGGTGTGGGAGATGCGAGGTCCGTCGGGAAATAAGTTCCCGACGTATGAACTAAAGGAGGTAAGTCTTTGAGTTTCATCACAAGTACAAGAATAAACAAATCTTGTTGCAACTGTACAGGCTTTTGTTGAGACAACTGGTGAGCTGGAATACTGCTTTGGTACAATTTTGGTCTCCATATTTAAGAAAGGATATACTTAAATTGGAGGCAGTCCACGAAGGTTTACTAGATTGGTCCTGGATGAGTGGGTTGTCCTATGTTGAGAGGCCGAGTAAATTGGGTTTATATTCTCTGCAGTGTAGATTGAGAGGGGTTGAATCTCATTGAAACATGCAAGATTATGAAAGGGGTTGACAGGGTAGAGACTGACACATTGTTTCCCCTAACAAGGGAATCTAGAACATAGGGGCACAGTCGCAGGATAAGGGAGCCAATCACTTAGTACAGATGAGGAGAAATTTCTTCATTCAAAGTGTTGTGAATCTTTGGAACTCTCTATCCCACAGGGGTGTGGGTCTGCCATCACTGAATATATTTAAGGCTGAGATAGGCAGATTTTTGGTCTTTCAGGAGTCAAGGGATATGGGCAGTTGGTGGGAAAGTGGAGCTGAAGCCCAAGATCAGCCATGGTTGTACTGAATGGTGGAGCAGTCTTGATGAGCTGCAGGGTCTTCTCCTGCTCCTATTTCTTATGTTCTTATGAACCCACAGCCTTCTGATTCAGAAAAGATTGCTGCCACTGAGCCAAACTTTTTCAGTTTCATTTAAACTGAACAGAGTGTGAAGTAATTGGAATAATAATGACTGAACAGCGGGAAAGCTAGGAATCTATCCAGATAAAGCAAGTAGATAGTGGTGAAAAAAAATGGAATGAGTGCTCTTTACTCACACAAACAGTTGAGATTGGAGGGAAATTCTGCTGCTAACCACTTAAATAAAATTGAAAAGACAGTTGGATCAAATTAACCAGTTTATGATAATGTCCCTTTTTTTCAACTTCTGATTTCTTTAAGATAATCTTGCTTCGTGCTCTATTCATAGATCACTTCCATGCTCGCTGTCCTACATTGGCCCACAGTCCAGCAATGTCTCAAATTTAAATCCCTCTATGACCTCACTTCTCCTGATCTCTGTCATCTCCTCCAGCCAAGAACTTTGCATTCCTCTAATTCTAGCTTTTGCATTCCCAATTTCCTTTGTCCCATCATTGGGGCCGTGCCTTCAGCTAAAGCTTTGGAATTCCCATCCTAAACTTTTCTGGCTCTCCTTCCTTAAGTTGTTCATTTAAAACCTAACTCTTTAGCCAAATTTTTTGTCACCTGTCCTCATATCTCCAGCATCAAATTTTCATAGAATCATTGAATTATATTGTGTGATAACACTCCTGTGAAGTACCTTGGCCATTTTACTACATTGAAAATGATTTATAAATGCAACTTATTGTTGTTGAGCTGTTCTGTTTTCTGGCGCCTGCTGATCGTATGGCATAAGAATGTGTATGGAAAAACATTGGTGCTACATCACTTGAAATTTTCCCAAACTGGCAGATCCTGACCATGACCCCAATCCTTACTGAAATAATGGTCAAGGCCAGGAACCCACTCTGTGGAAAGTTCTGGATAAAAACCTATGGCATACCACACACCAGTGTTGACATCATAATCGGCAACAATTTAGATCTTTGAAATATAAGCATTCTTATGCCAGCTATACCACCACATTGAAAATGTAACAATTGATAAATCATTTTGTTACTAATGCAAATGTGCTTAGTTTTTCTCCCAAGTTATATAAAAAACTGTGTTAATCTTCAATTAATAAAATTTATAATCCTTCATAGGTTTATGGCTCACACATAGCCAAAGTACTAAATAAAGTTCCAATAAAAACAAAACTCACTCAATAAAGTAGACTTCCCCATTTTCAGTAAATGCCATTTCCAAGTTGTCAGGCAAAGGGCCAAGGTTGTCTGTTGCGAGATCAGAGTTCTGTACTGGTTGCTGAGGCAGCTCTGTGCAATTGGAGCTATTGAGGTTGTTGTACTGAGGTGCCACTTCTTTGGGGGCGTGCGTGTTTTGTTCGTCTTGTTCACTGGAATCTAAAAACAACCAGCAGCACATTAAAATATTGTTTATTCCAGAGTACTAAAGTATTTGAGGGTTATGCGACTGTGCTGTTAGTAATTCAACAGACTAGAACACAATAAATGGTTAAATTTCAAGTGCAAAGCAGTGAAAAGAATACATATTCAAAATGGTATCTATGAACAAAGCTGATATCATTGAATTTGCCAACATTTTTCCATTTCCATTCAAATGAGTTAACAGACTCACGACCAGATAATCACTTCGATGCATTGTTCCAGATTTTGAGCTAGTAAATGATGGCAAAATTGTCAGCCCACATTATCCCTCCTTTGAACTGACAGCAACTTCTGAAATTTGCGTAGATAAATGGGGAAAACGCAGAGGCTACTGTCAGTGATTCTATGCTTCTCCAGAGAGTGCATTGTTGAGGATCCCGAGACTGCACTCAACATGAACTGACAAGAACTTTCACATTATGCTATACGTCTTGCTGTAAAAATCCTTGAAACTGTTACACCTTATTGAATGAAGGTTTTTCATGGCACACTAGGTTCTTAATTGCTGCTAAACAGCCTCACTGAACCTGAAGGAGTAATTTTATATTTGTTGAATATCAAATTTCTCCATCGTGATAAATTATTCTGCATTTTTAAAATAAATTATTTTCAACTTGTTTATGACATTTTACCTTTTACCTTAAGTCCGATGTAAATGTCCTATTCGTTTATTTTGATATCAGTAAAATTTTAAGAAGTTAAAAGCAAAGGGATTCAGTGGCTTCTACGTCCTGGTTTGCTGTCTTTGAGAATACTTCAATGTGAGTTGCTGCTTATCCTTCTTGATGACATCACTGTTGCTGGGCACCTGGAGATTTCCTTGTTTGGGGCCAGAAATAAACTGACATGGGATAAAGGAACAACCATGCCACAGAGATGGCTAGATCTTTGTAGGCAGCTCTGCTTTGCCTCTGACCATAAAATTCAGCCCATTAAATAAATCAAAGCCAGAATTTTTCTGTTGGCGTGTTGGGGGTGGGGCCCGCTCGTCAACGCGGGATGACATCAGGAGGAATCCCCAACATCATCCCGCGTCATTTAAATATTCAGGAAGGCGGGTGGACAGCGAAATCAGCTGTCAGCCTGCCCACCTGTCAACGGCTAACTGAGGCCATTGACAGGATAATTAAGCTAATTAAAGGCCCTGCCCGTCCAACCTTAAGGCTGGTGAGCAGGCCAGGAGCCCGAACGGGCTTCTGAGAAAACATAAAACCTCATCCATGTCTGTCTTTAAAAACTTTAATAAACTTTATGTAATATTCATTAACATGTCCCATCTCGTGTGACATTGTCACATGAGGGGGACATGTTAATAATTTCTTTATTTTGCTATATTTTAGGTTTATTAAACTTTCAGTGCTCTCCCTGAGATAGCACTTAGTCTCAGGGAGCAGTGCATGAAAGAGCGCACTCTGACAGTTGGTGAATCCCTCCCCCCTCGCACAGGGAGTGCATAGCGCTTCCCGTCGGGCAGCCTGCTGGGCTGGCCTTAATTGGCCCGCCCACTCAAAATGGCAGCGGGGCCTGTTTCAGCGGTGGAGTTCGGCTGCCCGTTCGCTACCAAACCGGTGGGGCCCACTCGCCCATTGAGGGCTAAATTCTGCCCCAAGAATCTGATAGTTAGTTCACAAAATAAGCTCTGAAGTTAAAATTGATCCATTATCTCATCAGAGGTAAAGATTTTTCAGTGAGTTACATTTCCATGACATTCACTAGAGGCCGCCATTTTGTCCAGTGATTGACGATTACGTGGTATTCAATAACTCATGTGCATCCCCTAATTAAATTTCATGGAAGGGTCTGAGGTTAAATAAGACATCATAGAAATTATTCAACACAACACAGATTACTCTGGACAAATACCCTCCCTCTTGCTTAACACAATCTAAAATACCTAGACCGTCATTTTGAAAAACAATTCCCACAGGAAAATGCATGACATGGGACTCGAATAAAAGCTTATATTGCAATGCTTTCTATTTAAAAAAACAATATCATGATTCTCATCTTATTTACAAAGAGATCAGTTTAATTGCCTATGTACTCTTTAGCTTGGCCAACAGTATTGGCAGCAGATTTCCTCATTTACATATATACACAATTGATTACTTCATTTTGTAGGAAGAGCACATGGTGTGCTGCAATGCAGTTTTACTGCCAATAAATTCTGTGATGTACTGACAGTCTTGACAATTAAAAATGTTTATGAAATATTAAACAATCAGGAATGCAGACCTTTACATATCATTGAAAAAGAGATTTGTATTGATATAACAGTTTACCACCTTTTAGAAATATCTCAAAGCACTTCATGTTACAGTGAATAACTTTAAAATGCAGTGTCTGTTAATATGTACACAAATATAGTAGCTATTCTGCACGTAGATTCAAAAACAATAATAAAATAAATGATTGAAAAAACCTCATAGAATATAGACTTTCCACGCTTCTTCAAATAATACTATAGGATTTTTAACACCAAATCAAATTGTCAGAACAAGCGGAAAAACTTGAAATTTCATCTGAAGAACGGCATTGTAAAAACGGAGCAGTCACTCGATAATATAGTGCAATATTAACCTTGGTTATACATATACATGCAAGTTGTTGTAGATTTGCACAGTACCTTTAACAAAGAAATTGTCTCAGCGTGCTTGATGGAAGCGTTAACAAAAGAAAAAAAGCACTAAGCCAATGAATTAAGGAAGTATTAGGAGGGGCAACCAAGGTTCTAGTCAAAGAGGTGGATTTTAAGGAGGGGGGCAAGAAACGGTGAAGCAGCAAGGCTCAGACTGGAAATTTCAGACTGGGGCCGAGATAACCGAAAACAAAAACCAAGGAGCGGAGGTGCACAAGGGATCAGATGTTTGAGGAATGCAGAGTTCAGGGGAGTAAGGCTATAAAGGGATTTAATAAATAAGTAAAAATAATTTTAAAATTAAGATGTTGGAGTACAGGAATCCAATATAGGTCAGGGAGACAGGTCAGTAGGATTTGGCATGAGATCAGGCAGGGACGGTAGAGTTTTGGATGAGCTGCAGTTTATGGAAATTGAAAAATGGGCAGGGGAGCATTGGAATAGGAAAGCACAAGATGACCAAACAATTGCTAAGAGTTTCAGCACTAGATGTTACAGAAGTAGAGTTATGGGGTCTATATAATGGAGAGAAAATGGAGTCAGATGTTCAGCTGAAGGGAATGTCAAGGTTTTCATCAGACAGGTTGAGTCTGAGATTGTTCCCAGGGAAGGGGTGAAACATACAGCAAGGGTACGTAGTTGTGTCAGGGTCAAAAAATGATTGCTCTGGCTTTTACCAATTCTTCATTACAGAAAATTGTGATTCACATGAGACTGGATGTCTAACAGTCTAATGAACAGAGGCAGTGGTGGAACAGGGTGTTGCCATGTGAAAGCTGGCTCCATGAATGCAGATACTGTTGCCTAGGGCAGACTGTTGATGAGGGATCAAGGATAGATCGTCAGGGAAGCTACGGAGGTAATGGTGCAACGGCAAATCAAGAAGTTAGTTTCATCCAAAACCTTGAGTAAGAAGTAAGGAGACTACCAATTTGATAATTTTTAAAATTCTTTCACAGGATGTGTGCATCACTGGCTGGGCCAGCATTTTTATTGCCCATCCCAAATTGTCCTCGTGAAGATAGTGGTGTGCCGCCTTCTTGAACTGCTGCAGTCCATGTGGTGGAGGTACACCCACAGTGCTTTTAGGGATGGAGTTCAGGATTTTGACCCAGTGACACTGAAGGAATGGTAATATAATTCCAAGTCAGGATGGTGTGCGGCTTGGAGGGGAAGTTATAGGTGGTGGTGTTTCCATGTGTCTGCTGCCCTTGCCCTTCTAGGTGGTACAGATCACGGGTTTGGAAGATGCTGTCAAAGGAGCCTTGGTGAGTTGCTGCAGTGCATTTTGTAGATGGTGCTTACTGCTGCTAATATGTGTTGGTGGTGGAGGGAATGTGTGTTCAAAGTGGCAGATGAGGTGCCAATCAAGCAGGCTGCTTTATCATGGATGGTGTCAATCTTCTTAATCATTGTTGGAGCTGCACTCATCCAGGCAAGTGGAGCATATTCCATCACACTCCTGACTTGTGCCTTGTAGATGGTGAACAGGCTTTGGGGAGTCAGGTGGTGAGTTACTCACTGCAGAATTTCCAGCCTCTGACCTGCTCTTGTAGCCACAGTATTTATATGGCTAGTCCAGTTCAGTTTCTGGTCAATGGTAACCCCCAGGATGTTGATAGTGGGGGATTGGGCGATGGCAATGCCATTGAATGTCAAGGAGAGATGACTGGATTCTCTCTCTTGTTGGAGATGGTCATTGCCTGGCACTTGTATGGTGCGAATGTTACTTGCCACTTATCAGCCCAAGCCTGAATGTTGTCCAGGTTTTGCTGCATATGGGCATGGACTGCTTCAGTATCTGAGGAGTCGTAAATGGTGCTGAACATTGTGCAATCATCAGCGAACATCCCCACTTCTGACCATATGACAGAGGGAAGGTCATTGATGAAGCAGCTGAAGATGGTTGGGCCTAGGACACAACCTTGAGGAACTTATGCACTGATGTCCTGGGACTGAGATGATTGACCTTCAACAACCACAACCATCTTCCTTTGTGCTGGGTATGATTCCTGTTTTCATTTTCTATAATATTTTATCACATATTTAACTGTCCAATATGTTTTAACTAGTGTACACCTAAGTTATTTCTTCATTCTGTCTTGTTCTAAATATGCTAAACAAGCTTTAAGGCATGGAATCTTCCATCATTATAATTTTGTTTTATACGTTTTAAGGTTGGACGATGAGACTTCCTGGTAGCTGCCAGTTTACCTGTAAAACTACTATTCATTTCAGGGTTTTCCTCGTCGTCTTCATTTTCTGGCTGCTCTATTCCAGCATTTTGCATATCATTGTATGACTTGCTTCGTTTTGGGGTTGGCTTTGTGCCAGACTGAGGACCTCGCAAAGCATCACTGGTAATTACTTCCCCGCTGAGTGGCTGGATTGGAGGTTTGGGTGTTCCATAATAGTTACCTAGGCAATAGGAACAAATTTACATGTTAAATTCAAAAGTTGAGATAATTTGTTAAAAGCTGAGCTTCCATTATTTTTTCCCCCTCTGAATAGCTTTGAAGTAACTATTACTTCCTTTTTTCCTTTAATCAAAGGGCACCAGCTTTGTCCAGCCATCAGCAGCCACATGTATCAAAAGGAGGTACAAATTCATTCACTTCACATTTGCTACTCGATCATTTAACATCTGCATTGTTCTCTGTGGTTTCCACAAAACCTTATACTTCACTTATTCACATAATGCTATGGGCTGGATTTTGGGGTTAGCAGTGAAGCAATGGTACCTTGTAGATAAATTGAAGCAATTTGAAGAAAGCTGCCTACAAAGATCGAGTGATCTGTATGGAGCAGACTTCCTCTTTTTCGACAGCAGCTTAAATCTGGTGTCAAGTCAAGGGGGTATCTTGGCATGCGGCAGCATGGATGACATCAAGCTGGATAAGAAGCCAATCACATTGAAGTATACTCACAGACAGCAAAACATGAAATGAAAAGCACTGAATTCCTTCACTTTTAATATATCAGGTGGTGGGATAAATTATGATGATTGGATTAAGGTAGAAACAACAATTTTATAAACAAACATTAAAAGTAAATAAATTTTCTTTTATATAAAAAAAATTTAACATTCCACAAACTTAAAGTTAGCTTTCCAGGGCCAGTAATGCTAGTTAGTAGTAATTGTAGGCTTAGTACATAAATTAAAACAAAGACAGAAAATGCAGGAAAAACTCAGCAGGTCTATGGAGAGAAAAATAGAGTTCATGTTTCGAGTCTGTATGATTCTTTTTTAGAGCTCTGAAGAAGTGTCATATGGATTTGAAATGTTAACTCTGTTTTTTTCTCTCCACAGATGCTGTTAGACCTGCTGAGTTTTTCCAACATTTTCTGTTCTTGTTTCAGCTTTCCAGCATCCGCAGCATTTTGCTTTTACATAAATTAAAAACCTCATTCAACAAGGCGTAAATTTTTCAAGGGCTTGCAGAGAGATTAACATTTTTTTCTTTCATGGGATGTGGCGTCAATGATAAGGCCAGCATTTGTTGCCCATCCCTAACTGCCCTTGAAAAGGTGGTGGTGAGCTGCCTTCTTGAACTGCTGCAGTCCAGTTAACAGTATAAAAGTGCAAGTTTTTTTTTGTCAACTCACTGACTACTTAGGGATTGCAATCTGGTGGAATTTCAACAGCACATCCTCTGGAGGAGTGTAGAATCACTGACAACAACTTCAGGATTTCCATGTTGTTCTCTGCATGTGTGGACAATTGAAGTTGCTATCCATTTAGAAGAGCAATGGCAGGAAATGCTGACAGTTTTGCTGTAAAATCTGGGTCAATACTTGGCTCTGCAATTTTGCACGGACTCTAAAAATAGTGATAGTGTGTAACGAGCGCTCACAAATGGTTATTTTTTAGTATTTTTCAAACAATGAAAGCAGGCAATATCAAGACCCCAGTCAGGTATATTCTGTGTGCAAGGAATTTTAAACTCAAGGACTTAGATGGTCTATCTAGTGCTCCAGGTATTCTTGATGGCATCTTGTCCTTCAACACTGCAATTGAAAAATAACCTATGTTTGGGGATAATTCCAGCTCTTGATTGGAGCTTCTTTTTCCAAACAGGATTTGAAACTGTGGAATCAGCTTTATTGTAGTATTAGAATATAGAGCATTTTGAAGGCAGCTAGAAATCCAAGCCATTCACCATCCTGACTTGGATATATATTGCCGTTCCTTCACTGTCGATGGCTCAAAATGCTGGAATTCTCTCATTAACAACACTGTGGGTGTACCTACATCATATGGACCGCAGCAGTTCAAGAAAGCAGCTCAGCACCACCTTCCCAAGGGCAACTAGAGATGGCCAATAAATGCTGGCCTAGCCAGCGAAACCCACATCCCGTAAATGAATAAAAATGTTAAATAATGCTCAGCCATTCTGTTTTTCTTACTGAAGTGGATAACTTCACAATTAGCCATGTTATACTGTATCTGCCATGTATTTGCCCGCTCACTGAACTTGTCTAAATCGCCTCTTAACACCCTCCTCATCGTTCACATTCCCACCAAGTTTCGTGTCATCAGTAAACGTGGAAATATTACATCTGGTTCCTTCATCCAAATCATTGACGGATATTGTGAATAGCTGGGGCCCAAACACTGATCCCTGTAATATATAGAACTGTGAAGTTCATATCAACTCAATGTTGAACAATTGAGCCCTTTCTTTGTACAATAATGTCTTCTTGGTTGTGGTGAAGGTGTCACATACCCTTAAGAAATGAATCATTTTACAAATCATGTCAGTGTCTTCAGGGAACATAGTGATGGCTGTAACAAAGGAAGCTGGCAGGAGCTCAGATAAAGGTAGCAGCTTCCATTGACTAATGTCTTCAGGGATCACTTCACCAACCTTTGGAGGTGGTTGGCTGGGTTTATGCAGAATGACACTGTCCTTGTAAATGTCGTTGGGAGGACGAGTTTGATTCACAGGGATGGTGATAGTTACCCTGGAGGTGTTGACATTGGTGAGAAGGTGATTTTGTAGAAAACTCTGGTATGTCCATGGATGACATTCTTGGGAGCTCAAAGATAATGAAGCCTGGCAGTGGCCATGTGGAGATGGTTTATAATAATCATGGAAAATGGCAACATCAAATAACTACACTGAAGTATTCAATGAATTCACTTATCAGGGACGTTATTTAAAGATAGAGATACAACCACAACAAAAAATATTGTTTATTTGTATTGCTTGTCAAAAAGACAACATTCAAAATAAAACCAAAAAGGATATTAAATCACTGGAGAACAGTTCAAGCACTGTTATCTATATTTGCATTGGACAGTATAAATGTTCTGTAAAACTATAAATTTGCCACTAGTATACAGGGAAATTATCTTAAGATTAAAAAGGCTTTATGAATGTCTTTTTTAACAACTAGCACATTCCCAGATTCTAATATGCTAAAAAGCCTGACTCCGCTGCTATTAATTTTGTTAACAAAAGCCCCTGTCAGGAGTTGGCATACTCGCATACTTGCTAATCTTCGCGGCAGATAAGAAGTGGCTGAAGCTTAAAAGGATGTATGCTGTCTTATAATGTAGTAACTTCTCTCATGTACATCCCACAACCTTAAAGTATCTCGGAAGAAGAATGGTGCAATGCCCGAGACAACTTTGAAACATGGCAGGAAAATGAAAGTTCATCAGCTCACCCAGCCTAGATACCCAAGTGGACAAAGCATAGCAAGTGGCATGGCACAAAATGAGGTACATAACCCGTTCAACATCTGGTGATCCAATCTCAGTTAGCAAGGTGAAGAGAATAAAAATTAGAAAGCAACATGTTCAACTTAAAGAGGCAGTGGAACACCAGATTCGGTTTCCATTGCTAGTACCTATCTCCAATGGAAATATTCATATGGGAATGCTCATATGTCATAATCCAGTGAGGCCATTGTGCTTCCATGGCCAAATCACTAGCTGACATATTCTGTTCAGGAACGAGCATGAAGTTTAGCTGAAAGGATAATGTGAAGAATACCTGCTGTTGCTCACAGAACCTAATATGAGCCATTGCCTTCATGAGAAGAGGTAACTAATACTTAAACCACTTGCCTTAAGTGATTATTACCAATTCTCAGTCAGATGTTGATTAGACACTGACAAAATACTAGAATTCTGAGCACAGTCCAAATCTTCAGTAACCCAAGTTTAAAATTGCTTCTTGCCATGCCTACTTTTAGTTTTGATAAGAATGGAAGTTATTACGTTTTTGGAAAAAGTGCAGGGATATACCATATCTGAATTCTGTAACTACAGAATATAAATATCATTTGGGTTTTTATAACTTATTTTAGCTTTACATCTTGCTACAAAGGTACAAAGTCCAGAGCCAGGATATTGAGGTCAGTGAGCAGGGCTCAGGGCCCGCTTACCGATGCATAAAATGATGCGGGATGATATTGGGCGGAACTCCTGACGTCACCCCACGTCATTTCAATTTTCAGGAAGGTGGGGATTCAGCCGGATCAGCTGTGTGCCCGCCGACCTATCAATGGCCTATTGAGGTCATTTAGAAGTTTATTGAAGTAATTAATGGACCTGCCCGTCCAACCTTAAGGCTGGCGGGCAGGACAGGAGCCCTGGGGCAGGCTTCGGAAGAACATGAAACCTTACCCACGAGCGGAATGAGGTTTCATGAAGGTTTTTAAAAATTTAATAGAAATTTGAATAAAAGTGATGGACATGTCCCAACTCATGTGACAGTGTCACATGAGGGGACATATCAGGGAAATTTATTTTTGTCCATTGACCATTTTTGAATTTGGCGCCGATCTCCCTGCGGCAGCATTTAGTCTCAGGGAGGTGAGTGCGTTCTTCTATGCGCATGTGCGAAAGAGCACACTCCCACTTAGGGAATCCCCCCACCATCTGCAAAGGGAACACATAGCGCTTCCCGGCGGACGTCACGCAAAATGGCTGCGCACCCCCAATCAGGGGGGCCGATCGGAGATGCGCCTGCACGCATCCACTCCTGCACTTCCCCCCCCCCACCCCCCCCGACTGATCTCCCTGAGGCTAAGTGCTGCCTCAGCGAGATCATCTCGGAATTAAAACTTAAGGTAAATGTTAAAAAAATTTCCCTGACATGTCCCCTCATGTGACACTGTCACATGAGTTGGGACATGTCCATCATTTTAACTCAAACCTTTATTAAGTATTTTAAAACCCTCATGAAACCTCATCCTGCCCATGGATGAGGTTTCATGCTTTTTCCTAAGCCCGCCAGGGCTCCCAGCCTGCCCGCCAACCCTGAGTTGGACAGGCAGCCCTGTCAATTATCTAAATTGTTTTATTAATGGCCTCAATAGGCCCGATGTCAACCCGTGTCATTTTATGCGTCGGCGAGCGGGTCCCGCCCTCCGCTCACTGACCTAAAGATCCTGCCCATGGGCTCAGTAAGCATCACAGAACACGTTTGAGAGAGAATCACGTATTGTTTTCCATCCTAACCTCTCCAACAAAAACTAATTTTGTTTTCCTTTCAAGACCAACCTCACACCTATGTTTGGCAGTGGACAATATCACACTGTTCAACACAACTTACCCTACAAGCATAACTATCAAGGGAAATATCCAGATCTGTAATTAAAAAATTGTAAATGATTGTATCGAGTGCATGCAGATGATTTTGGAAGGAAACAGGAATTCAACAGAATATGTTACACACCAGGAGAATGAGTTTAACAGCTCCCAAATCAGACACCAATTATAATTGTTATTGCACATCAGCAACAAATCTGCTCAATGACCAACTGCAGATGCTATGTCACATACCCTTAATTTTAAGTGCTTTTTATGTAGATCTGTCATACTCTGAATCAAATACTAATTTGAATACTCACTGTCAAATTAATGAGAATTGTAACTAGTATATAATTTTTAAAAAATAGACATACTGAAGGCAATTACCAAATTTCACTGCTTGGTAGTAAACTTTAGGTCGGATCAATAGAAATAAAAATTGGGTGGCTTCTATAACATTTGGGCAATTTGCTCTGCCCATTTATTGCTCAAACTACCCACAGTATATTGCCCATGAGCTCCTTTAAATTAATTTTCTGCTCCTCTCCTGAGGTCCCAGTAAAGCTCACACATTGTGCTGATTACAGGCAGCTCTTGGTGCCATTGGCTTGGATTTGGCACATAATTAAGAATGTAGAGCCAGAACAAACTGGGAAGGAATGCTGTGAAAAGACGGAAATATGGCAGGCCAGTAACATCCAACAGAGGCTCCCACTGAATTGATTTCACTGCAGACCTGGCATTTTGCTGCTGCAGCAGGTAATGGACATCAGCAACAAAAGCAACAAAATTCAAATGACAAAGCCATTAGTCCAACAGTACTGGAAGCATCCCAGTGCAGCGGAATTGAGTAATGTGAAACTCAGGGCTGCAAATAGTACATTAGAAGATCACAATTGCCCCAGCTTCTGTTATGCTGTTGGTCCCATTTCCTTCTTGTTGAATAACTGCATGTAGAATGTGCACATTTCATATTTAGTGCAAATCAGATCTCACAAAAGGTAAAATAGGGAGTATGGAAAACAATGGAGAGAGATCAATAGAGCACAGCAGATGTTAAGTTGCCAATGTGGGATATTTGCTGTTTCCCAATAATAAGTTTCTTCATCAAACCAATTCCCATGGAAATTAGATGAACTTGAAACTGCCTCTTCAGGAAAAGAAAAAGGGAGCAAAAAAGCAAGCACGATGTATTTGAAAATGGACTACCTCCCCAGTTAAAATTATGTTGGTCTCTGACCCATCCAGTTTGCCTCTCACTAAATTAATTGGTGGGATATGTGCAAAAGTGAGCTTGTTGTATTGTTCACTGTCCTGTACTTTATCTGGGAGATGGAAACAAAACACAGGTGGGTAGGAATGTAGGGTCAACTCAGTCACAATGCAGCAGAGCCCAGAGCATCACAGGAGAGAATTAAAAATACATAAACAATGCATCAGCAGCAGAGCCCAGTGTATCACGAGAGGGAATCAAGCGGACTACCAATCAACAAAAATCAAGGATTGAAGTCACAGGGCAACAGGTACATGATTATTTGATGAACATTGCAGATTCATTTTTGCTCTTTAAGCTACAGCTAAGAATCTGTAACTTATTATTAAATTAATAAACTAGATAAATGACAACCTAAATGACAATCTACAGAACTAAAGTCATTGACTGAAAAATAATTTTAACTAATTAAATAAGCAAACCGTTTATTTCAACGTGGCAGAGCAGATGGGATACTGTAGGTGCAGTACATGGAAGTTTCTAGATAACCACCTGCAAGTTCCTCTCCAAGCCACACACCATCCTGACTTGGAACTATATCGCCGTTTCTTCACTGTTGCTGGATCAAAATCCTAGAACTTCCTTCCTAATAGCACTGTGAGAGTACCTGCACCAGATGGACTGCACAGCTCACCGCCACCATCTCCAGATCAATTAGGGATGGGCAACAAAAGATGGCTTTGCCAGTGACACCAAATTCCATGAAAGAATAAAAAATACCAACAAGCCCAGACAACCACATTTGCGGTAAACGGCTGCAGCTCAAGAATCTTGTGTTCAGCGTTGTTGGCTTAAAGCCTGAGCAGCAAACATTGTGGGGCATCAAGAAGGGGGCGAGGTACTTGGACACTTTGATCAAGAGGCAGTAACACCCCTAGGTTAAGTAATACTTTAGAGGTAGCCAGTGGTCAGGGGCACGATGGAGTAACTGTGAGTCAGGCAGGTATGAGGATCCAGGATGTAGTAATGGAGAAGCCTCAGCCCTTGTCTATATCCAACCAACTGACACAAGGTACTTGCTGCCTGTGTGGATGAGAACAAGGACCACAGAGAGGATGGGCAAACGGGCCATGGCACTGTGGTATAGGAAGTCAGTCAAATGGCAGGGGGGCGGGGACGTAAAAAGGAACGTGGTACTGGTAGGGGATAGCGTAGTGAAGGGAATAGGTTCTGTTCCCTGCACGGAGACAATGAGTTATGGAGGTTGTGTTGTTACCCGGTGCCAAGATTCAGAACGTTTCCTTTCAGCTGGAGAAGAACTCTGAGTAGGAAAGGGAGGCTCCAGCTTTCATATTCCATGTAGGAGCCAACAATAAGGATAGAACTAAAAATGAGTTTGTGCGGTGATTGTTTGAGGAACTGGAATCTAAATTAATAAGCAGAACAATTTGGCTTGGGTCAAGCAGATGACAGAATTAAACAAGTGGCTCAAAGAGTGGTGTGAGAAGAAGGAGTTTTGATTCATGGGAAACTGGCAATAGTACTGCAGAAAGAGGGAGTTGTTCCTTTGGGGTGGGTTCCATGTAAACCAGGCTGGGATCAGCATTCTGGTGAATTGCACTGGATAGGGCTTCAAACTGAGAAGGAGTCGGAAGAGGGGCAGATGAAGAGAAATCTAGAAATTTAAAGAGAAAAGTTGAAGAAATACAGCAGTACAGTGATTTGGTAGGACAGGAAGGGACTAAGAGTTTAATCGTAATAGCGCATAAAGGTAAGGATAATAGTTAAAAAAAACTTAAAGACCCTTTATCTGTATGCACAAATTTGAAGGTAACATGAGAAACAAACTAGCATCAAAAATAGAGAAATGGGTTTGACCTAATCACCATTACAGTTGGAAGGTGATCAAGTTTAGAATTAAATATTTCAGGGTCCTTAACATTTCAAAAAGCAGACAGAATGGAAAAGGAAGAGGAGTAGCCCTTACAATAAGAATGACATAAGGACAGCAATAAGGAGAATCTAGGCCCAGATGATCAGGAGGTAGAATCAGCATGGTTGGGGATTAGGAATAACAAGAGTCATAAAACTCTGATGGAAGTATATTATAGGCCCACTAATAGTAGTTAAGCTGTTGGACAGAACATTAAGAAATAATTGGAGCTTGTAACACAAGAAAAATAATACCCAACAAGTACTTCAGTCTTCATATAGACTGGATTAATCAAATTGGCAAAGATTGTCTGGAAAATGAAATAGTGGAATGTTTTCATCATAGTTTCCTAGAACAATGGGCAGAATTTAGCCCTTGGCTGGTGAGCGGGCGGGCAGCGATTCCCACCGCCAAAACGGGACTCACCGCCATTTTGAGTGGGCGGGCCAATTAAGGCCCGCCCAGTGGCCTGCCCGACAGGAAGCACTATGCGCTTCCTGTTCCGGGGAGGGAGGGAATCCCCAACTGTCAAAGTGCGCTCTTTCACGCATGCATGCGAAAGAGCACACTGCTCCCTGAGGCAAAGTCCTGGCTCAGGGAGTTTAGTGAAAGGTAAGTGAAGTCAAAAAATAGAGACATTTTAAAATTATTAACATGTCCCCCTCATGTGACAGTGTCACACGAGATGGGATATGTTGATAACAAATTCATTAAATTTATTAAATTTTTACAAAAGGGTCATGAAACTTCATCCTGCCAGTGGATGAAGTTTCATTAATAATCTACAGGCCGCTGGGGCTCCTGGCCTGTCCGCCAGCCTTAATTTGGACGGGCAGGTCTTTAATTATCTTAATGAGCCTGTCAATGGTCTCAATTGGCAGGTCGGTGGGCGGACAGCTGATTTCGCTGTCCGCTCGCCTTCCTTATGATTTAAATGGCCGAGGATGATGTCGGGGATTCCTCCCGTGTCATTTTCCCCTCGCCAAAGGGTCCTGCCCCCAAATCTCAGAGGGTAAAATCTTGGCCGTGTTATGGAACCGACTAAGGACAAAGCACTATTTTAGATCTAGCAGGCAAAATTTTTCCGTCGGTGAGCTGGGGGAAGAGGCCTGCTCGCTGACGCGAAAATGACGCAGGATGACATCAGGAGGAACACCCAACGTCATCCCGCCCCATTTAAATATTCAGGAAGGCAGGCGGACAGCGAGATCAGCTGTCTGCCCGCCGACCTGTCAATGGCCAATTGAGGCCATTGACAGCATAATTAAGCCAATTAAAGGCCCCGCCCATCAAACCTTAAGATTGGCGGGCAGGCCAGGAGCCCCAGTGGGCTTCTGAAAAAACATGAAACCTCATCCATCGGCGGGATGAGGTTTCATGCCTGTTTTAAAAAACTTTAATAAAGTTAATGTGATATTTATTAACATGTCCCATCTTGTGTGACATTGTCACATGAGGGGGTCATGTTAATAATTTTTAAATTTTTCTATTTCTGTAGTTTATAAAACTTTCAGCGCTCTCCCTGAGACAGCACTTAGTCTCAGGGAGCAGTGCGCTCGCTCTTTCATGCGCATGCATGAAACAGCACACTCTGACGGTTGGGGAATCTCTCCCCCCCGCACAGGAAGCACATAGTGTTTCCCGTCGGGTGACCCGCCCACTCAAAATGGCAGCGGGGCCTGTTTCAGCGGCAGCGATCGGCTGCCCGCCTGCCGCCAAGCCAGTGGGGCCCGCCTGCCCATCAAGGGCAAAGCCCTGCCCAGCATGGTGAAATGAGGCAATGTTAATGAATAATCTCATTGTAAAAGACCCCCTGGAAAAAGATGATCATAATACAACTGAATTCTAAGAGTGAAATATTGGAGTCCAAATCAAAAACTTAAACTTAAATAAAGCCAATTTCATAGGTATGAGGTAAAAAGTGCCAAAGGTTGACAAATAGACCAAAATATATAGTGGTAACTAAACAGCTGAAAACATTTAAAGAAATTATTTTAAAATTTCATCAAAAATACATTCCAATAAAAAAGCAAAAACAAAGCAAGAAAGATCCATCTATAATACCTGGAATGAGTGGGTTGTCTTATGAGGAAAGGTTAGACAGGCTCAGCTTGTATCCTCTGGAGTTTAGAAAAGTAAAAGGCGACTTGACTGAAACATATAAGATTCTGAGGGGTCTTGACAGGGTGGATATGGAGAGGATGATTCCTCTTGTGAAGGAATCTAGAACTAGGGGTCACTGTTTAAAAATAAGGGGTCGCTCATTTAAAACAGAGATGAGGCGAAATTTCTTCACTCAAGAGGGTTATGAGTCTTTGGAACTCTTTTCCTGAAAAGGCAGTGGAAGCAGAGTCTTTGAATATTTTTAAGGCAGAAGTGGATAGATTTATGGTAAGCAAGGGTGTGATAGATTATTGGCGGTAGGTGGGATGCAGATTTGAGGTTACTATCAGATCAGCCATGATCTTATTAAATGGCGGAGCAGGCTCGAGAAGCTGGATGGTCTACTCCTGTTCCTTGTTCATAGCATTGTATGGCTTACTCACGAAGTTAAGAACAGCATTAGATTGAATAAAGAGGCTTATAATGTTACAAAGAATCAGCAATTAGAAATCAGCATTGAGTGACCAAAAAATTGAAAAGGGGAAAAACAGAATGAGTAAAAACCAGGCAAATAAAAACCAATTATAAGAGCTTTTACAAGTATATCGAAAGAAGGAGTGTAGCTCAAGTAAACATTGGCTCCTTAGCAGTAGAGACAGGGGAAATTATCAAGGGGAATAAAGAAGTGCTGAACTAATATTCTGTCTTCATAGTAGATGACACAAATTGCAGAGCAGAAATGGAAGGCAACCTTGAAACTAACAAGAGTAAGGAACCTAAAGTAATTGACATCAGCAGAGGAAAAGTATTAGAGAAACTCAAGGGACTAAAAGACAAATATTCCCCAGGGCCTGTATCTTAGGGTTCTAAAAGTGGTAGCTGCCGAAATTGGGGATGCACTGATTTTTCAAAATTTCCTAGGCCTGAATCTTCAGCTTGGCGAGCGGGGGTGGGGCCCGCTCACCGAGGTATAAAATGTCACGCAGTGACCTTGGGCGTGCATCCCGATGTCACCGCGCTTCATTTAGATTTTCAGTTCAGCAGGCGCCGAACTGTCAAAAGCCTATTGAGGCCATGTAAATATCAATTAAACTAATAAACTGAACTGCCTGTTCAAACTTAAGGTTGGCGGGCAGGCAAAGAGCCATGGCGGCCTTCGCATTTTTCATGGAACCTTATCTACGGGCAGGATGAGGTTTCATGAAGTGATTATAAATTGAATAAAATTTTTTATAAAAATTCATTGACATGTTCCAGCTCATGTGACATGTCTTAAAATATTTTCTTTCCTTTATTAACATTTTGGGAACTTAAACTAATCTCCCTGAGGCAGCTCAGTGCCTCAGGGAGATTTCTGTGCTCTTTCGCATGCAGGCCCCGACTCAGGGAACCCACCCCTGCCTACAAAGGAAGTGCTCAGCACTTCCTGGCGCACATCACACTGGGCGGGCATTAACTGGCTCACCCATGTAAAATGGCGGCACAGACCCGATTGGGGGTGCTGATCGGGCCATACCCGCCCCCACACAACACCCCTGATGGGGGGAAAATTCTCCCCCTAGATTCCAGAGTGGTCTCAGCAGATAGGAAATTAGCAAATGTAACACCACTATTCAAGAATGGAAGGAGAGAAAAAGCAAGGAATTATAGGGCAGTTTACTGACATCAATCATCAGGAAAATACTGGAATCTATTATAGAGTCATAGAGGTCTACAGCACAGAAAAAGGCCCTTTGGCCCATCAAGTCTGTGCTGGTCAAACAAGTACCTAACTATTCTAATCCCATTTTCCACCACTAGGCCCATAGCCTTGTATGTCATGGCATCACACGTGCACATCTAAATACTTCTTAAATATTATGAGGGTTTCTGCCTCTACCACCCTTCCAGGCAGTGTTCCAGATTCCCACCACCCTCTGGGTGAAAAGTTCTTCCTCATATCCCTGCTAAACCCTCTTTCCTTAAATCTATGCCCCCTGGTTATTGATCCCTCCACCAAGGGGAAACGTTCCTTCCTGTCTACCCTATCTATGCCCCTCATAATTTTATACACCTCAATCATGTCCCCCCTTCAATCTCCTCTGCTCCAGGGAAAATAACCCCAGTCTATCCAATCTCTCCTCATAATTAAAACTGTCCAGCCCAGGCAACACCCTGGTAAATCTCCTCTGCACTCTCTCTAGTGCAATCACATCCTTCCTAAAATGCAGATTCCAGAACTGCACGCATTACTCTAGCTGTGGCCTAACCAGCCTGCTCTTATATTCTATGCCTCGGCTAATAAAGGCAAGTATCCCATATGCCTTCTTAACCACCTTATCTACCAGTTTCGCTACCTTAAGGGACGGGTGGACATGCACACCAAGGTCCCTCTGATCCTCGGTACTTCCCAGGGTCCTACCATTCATTGTATATTCCCCTGCCTTGTTTGTCCTGCCCAAGTGCATCACCTCACACTTATCCGGATTAAATTCCAATTGCCACTGATCAGCCCATCTGACCAGCCTGTCTATATCCTCCTGTAATCTAAGGCTATCCTCCTCACTATTAACCACCCCACCAATTTTCGTGTCATCCGCGAACTTACTGATCAACCCACCTACATTCAAGTCTAAATCGTTTATATATACCACAAACAGCAAGGACCCAACACTGATCCCTGTGGAACCTCAATGGACATAGGCATCCAGTCACAAAACACACTTCGACCATCACCCTATGCTTCCTGCCACTCAGCCAATTCTGGATCCAATTTGCCAAATTGACTTGGATCCCATGGGCTCTTACCTTCGTTATCATTCTCCCATGTGGGACCTTATCAAAAGGGAGTCTTAACAGTGCACTTAGAAAATCATTGCATGATCAGACAGTGAACATGTTTTTACGAAAGGAAAATTGTTTTCGACAGTGGGATAGATAAGGGGGAGCCAGTAATGCAATATACTTGGTTTTCCAAAAGTTATTCACTTTGCTAGTGAGGATAGAAAAGAAAACATGTTTTTAAGAAGGCATGAAACTTTTAAATATTGATGCTCAGGGAGACTGGGTGTACTCGTACAAGGATCACAGAAAGTTAGCATGTAGGTACAGCAAGCAACAAGTGAAGAGGGGACTCAGTACAGCATATATCTCTAACACTGTGTTAACTCAATATTATTACAATTATGCAGCTCCTCCTTGAGGCTTTTCCCTGTGTGGTTGATGCTCTTAATAACAAAGCTGAAAAAAGAAATCTTTTTATTAAGAGCTTCCATTGCACCGAGGAGGCTTCAGGCCAATCCACATCCAAATATTTGCTCTGAAAACTCTGCTCACATTTTGACAACTGTGACAAATTCCACCACAGCAGCTGAGACAATTCACAACATTCTAAAACAATCAACACTATAAATAAAACAACCCATAAGATTCTAAAAAACAAAATCAATTATCCATATCTCTCAATGTTAACAGATCCTTTAAAAAAATCCAGGATCCGGATCAGCATCTTCATCAAAATCTAGTTAGTTCCTCCTTGGGCCATATCCTGTGTACATAATTTTATTGAAACCTGTCTATTAGTTTTTGAGATATATTGTTGACAAACAGACTAACAAAAAAGAGTGAAAATATTAACTCTGCCTACCTTCAGTGGATGAGATAAGGGATTCTTGCTACAATTGTATAAGGCTTTGGTTGAGTCCACACCTGGAATGTGTGTGCAGTTTAGCTCTCACTATTGAAGGAAGGGTACATTTGCCTTGGAGGGAGTACGGCAAAGGCTCACTAGGTCGGTGCCTAGGATGAGAAGGTTGTCCAATGATGAGAGGCTGAATAAACTGGACCTAGGGTCTCTGGATCTTCAAAGAATCTCATTGAAACACAAGATTGTGAAGGGATTTGACAGGGTAGACACAAAGATTTTTTCCTCTTGCTGGGGAATCTAGAATACAGGGGCGGAGTCTCAGAATAAGGGGACAATTATTTAGGACTAAGGTTAGGAGAAATTTTCAGCCAAGAGCATGAGTCCAGGTTGCCTTGTTGCTTGCCTGGTGCCAGGGTTTGGGACATCTGCTCGGGCTGGAGGGGAACTTGCAATGGGAGGAGGAGGATCCAGTTGTCATGGTCCACATTGGTACCAATGATAAAACAGGACTAGGAAAGTGGTTCTGCTTTGGGATTATGAACAGCTAGGGGCTAAATTAAAAAGCAGAACCTCAAAGGTAATAATCTCTGGATTATTATCTGACCAACAATCAAATTGGTGTATGGTAAATAAAATTATAGAGATGAATGCATAGTTCAAAGATTAGCGTGGTAGAAATGGGTTTTGATTCATGGGAGACTAGCACCAGTGCTGGGGAAGGTGGGAGCTGTACTGCTGGGTTGGTTTTCATCTGAACCACGCTGGGACCTGTGCTCTGGTGAGTCACATAAATCAGGTTGTAGAGAGGGCTTTAAACTAAATTGTAGGGGCAAGGGGTCTTGCAAGAGGAGATGTAGTAAATCCAAGGAAAACAATGAGGTAATAGAGCAGAGTAGCAGGTAATGATAACCAGAGTTTGGCAGGAAGAGATAGAGAGAACGAACTTAAGAGTGCACCTGCAGGTAATGCCAGAGAGTGCAAAAATGGCAGAAAAACAAAGTTAAATGCTCTGTAAATGAATGTGTACAGCATTCATAATAAAATGGATGAATTGTTAGCACAGGTAGAAATAAATAAGTATGTCCTGATAACCATTAAAGAGACATGGTTGCAGGATAACCAAACTGGGACCTGAATATTGAAAGGTATTTGACATTTCAAAAAGGAAAAGGTGGTGGGGAAGCTCAGTTAATTAACGATGTCATTAGTACAGTAGTGAAAAATGACCTTGGCTAGAAAGAGCAAGATGTAGCATCAGTCTGAGTAGCAATAAGAAATAGTAATGTTAAGAGGTCACTTGTGAGGGTAGTCTACAGGCACCCTAACAGTAGTTACATGGTAAGACAGGGTATAAAGGAAGAAATAAATAGGCCATGTAAGAAAGGTAAGGCAATAATCATGGGTGGCTTTAATCTACATGTGGGTGAATCAAATTGGCAGAGGTAGCCTGGAACACGAGTTCATAGAGTGTATTCCAGACAATTTTTAGAGCAGTATGTTCTAGAGACAACCAGGAAGCAGGCTATTCTGGACCTGAAATGAGTAATGAGACAGGATTAATCAATAACCTCATACTTAAGGAACCTCTAGGTGACAGTGACCATGGCATGATAGAATTTCATGTTCAGTTTGAAGGGGAGAAGTGTGAGTTTAAGATTATGAAAGCATACTTAGTGAAAGTGAATTGGGAATCTAGGTTAAAAGATAGGGCAGAAAAGAAGCAATGGCAGCTTTTTAAGGAGATATTTAAAAACTCTCAGCAAACAATCCAGTAAAAAAGAAACACTCATTGAGAAGGATGCACTATCTATGGCTGAATAAGGAAGTTAAGGATAGTATCAGATTGAAATAAACACTGAACAAATCTGCAAAGATTAGTGGTAGGTCAGAAGATTGTTCAATTTAAAGAACCAGCAAAGGATGACTAAATAAATAAAGAGGGAGAAAGAAAAGTATGAGAGAAAGTTAGCTAGTAATATAAACGTAGATAGTAAGAGTTTTTACAAGTATTGAAACAGGAAAATAGTAACTAAAGCTAATGTTGGTCTTCTAGAGAGTAAATTTGGGGACTTGATAATGGAAAACAAGGAAATGGCAGAGGTGCTGAACAGATGAGTCTGTCCTCTGTAGAAGAATAACAAAATTTCCCAACGATACTTGAAAATCAAGAGGTGAACGGGAGGGAGGAACATAGAACAATCTCAATCTCTAGGAAAACGGTGCTGGGAAAACTATTAGACCTAAAGGTTGAAAAATCCCCAGGCCCACATGCATCCTAGGGTCTTAAAAGAAGTGGCTGCAGAGATAGTAGATGCCTTGATTATAATCTTCTAACATTCCTTAGACTATGGAAGGGTCCCAGTGGATTGGAAAATAGCAAGTGTCACACCTTTATTCAAGAAAGGAGGGAGGCAGAAAGCAAGAAACTACAGGCAGTTAGCTCAATATCTGTCATAGGTAAATTGCTAGAATCTATTATTAAGGAGGTCATAGCAGGATAGTTAGAAAATCATAATTTGATCAGGCAGAGTCAACATGCATTTGTGAAAGGGAAGTCATGTTTAACTAATTTTTTCAGAGTTTTTTGATGAAGTAACAAGCAAGGTAGATAAAGGGTAACCTGTAGATGTGGTGTACTTGGATTTCCAGAAGGCATTTGAAAAGGTGTGGCATCAAAAGGTTACTACGCAAAATAAGATTACATGATGTAATGTAACAAGGGGTAACATATTGGCATGGATAAAGGATTGGTTGGCTAACAGGAAGTAGAGATTAGGGACAAATGGGTCTTTTTCCAGTTGCCAAGATATGACAAGGGGAATGCCACAGGGATCATTGCTGGGACCTCAACTAATTACAATCTACATCAATGGTTTGGATGAAGGGACCGAGTGTATGATAGCTAAATTTGTCCATGGCACCAAAATAGGTAAGAAAGTTGTCAAGAGGAGGTAGAGAGTCTGCAAAGGGATACAGACAAATAAAGTGAATGGGCAAAAAATTTGGCAGATGGAGTATAATGTAGGAAAATGTAAAATTGTCCACTTTGGCAAGAAGAATAGATAAGCTGCATACTATTTAAATGGAGAGAAACTGTAGATTGGGAATTTGCAGATGACACAAAGATTGACCGAGTAGTGGATGGTGTAGAGGATAGCCATAATCTCCAAAATGATATAGGTGGGTTGGTGGAGTGGGCGGTAAAGTGGCAGATGGATTTTAACATAGAGAGGTGTGAGGTCATACATTTAGGGAGTTCAAACAGTTACTACAGGGATTACAAAATAAATGGGAATATACTAAGAGGGGTAGATGAAGTGAGAGATCTTGGCGTACAAGTACACAAGTCCATGAAGGCAGCAGTTTAAGTAGACACGATTGTAAAGAAGGCATATGGAATGCTCTCCTTCACTGGCAGAGGTATAGAATATAAAAGTAAGGATATAATGTTGGAATTGTATAAAACACTGGTGAGGCCACAACTGAAGCATTGTGTGCAGTTCTGGTCACCACATTACAGGAAGGACGTAATAGCTCTGGAAAGAGTGCAGAGGAGGTTTAACAAGAATGTTGCCAGGGTTAGAAAAGTATAGCTACGAGGAGAGATTGGATAGGTTGGGGTTATTTTCCCTAGAACAAAGAAGGCTGAGAGGTGACTAGATTGAGGTGTACAAAATTATGAGGGGAATAGATATAGTGGACAGGATAAAGTTTTCTCCCTTAATGGAGAATTCTAGAACCAGGGGACATAGATTCAAAATAAGCGGCAGAAGGTGTAGAGGGGACATGAGGAAGAACTTTTTTACGCAGAGGGTAGTGGGTGTCTGGAATTCGCTGCCCAAGTTGGTGGTAGAGGCAGAAACTTTAAACTCTTTTAAAAAGTACCTGGATCTGCACCTAAAGTGCTGTAAGCTGCAGGGCTATGGACCGGGTGCAGGAAGGTGGGATTAGAAAGGGCACCTGGGTGTCCTCGGGCTGGCATGGACAAGATGGGCCAAAATGGCTTCCTTCTGTGCTGTAATTTTTCTATGTTTCTGTGGTTTCTAACTTGGTGGTACAGAGGGACTTGAGTGTCCTGGTGCATGAATCACACAATGCTAGTATGCGGGTACAGCAAGTGGAAGGCAAATGGAATGTTAGCATTTATTGTAAGGGGAATGGAATACAAAAATAGGGAAGTTTTACTGCAGCTGTACTGGGCCTTAGTTAGACCACATCTAGAATATTATGTACAGTTTTGGTCTCATTTGAAAAAATACATAATTGCGTTAGAAGCAGTTCAGAGAACGTTCACTCGACTTATTCCTGGGATGAGGGGCTTATCTTATGAAGAAAGGTTGGACAAGTTGGGCCTATACCCAATGGAGTTTAGAAGAATGAGGGGGTGGTCTTATTGAAACATATAAGATCCTGAGGGGGTTTGACAGGGTAGATACAGGGAGGATGTTTCCACTTGTGGGAGAGACTAAAGCAGGAGACACAATTTAAGAATAAGAGGTTTACCGTTTATGAGGAGAATTTTTTTTTCTCTCAGAGGGTCTTCCCCAGAAAGCAGTGGAGGTTGGGTCATTGAATTTATTCAATGCAGAGTTAGACAGATTTTTGATAGGCAATGGAGTCAAGGGTTATGATGGGCAGACAGCAAAGTGGGGTTGAGACACAACCAGATCAGCCATGATCTTATCGAATGGCGGAGCATGCTCGAAAGGCTGAATGGCCTACTCCTGCTCCTGAGTCCTAAATTCCTATGTTGTAAATTTCTTCACTTGGAGGGTTGTGAATCTTTGGAATTCTCTACCCTACAGGGCTGTGTGGAGTATAGGCAAGCCTGAGATAGATGGATTCATGGATCTCAGGAAATCAAGGGATATGCGGAGCAGGCGGGAAAGTGAAGTTGAAGCAGAAGATGATCAACCATGATCACACTGAATGGTGGAGCAAGCTCAAGGGGCTGTTTGGTGTACTGCTGGTCTTATGTCACAAGTTCTGAACAAGTTTCAATGAAAACCAGGCAAGGTAACAGGGATGTTGCTTTCTTGTAGATTTTTTTAAGTTTTAACCAACAGATTATAGAATTGCATAGAAATGTATATCTAGAGATTGCTACTACATCAATTAACATGTCCCATTGCTTTAACTCCAGTACTAACTCTCAGTGAAGCGGGGTTATTGTGGGGTGGTGGGGAAGATGTTTCAGCTTCATTAAAAATTCAGTTATTCATGTTTTGTTACAAACCCCACATTTGTGCTCAAGTTTCCCAATTAGCTGGTTACAATGGGGAAATAGATGGAAAACTGACCATGGAGGTAGTTCTTTATTTAATGCCCATGGAAACCTCTGAACAATATTAATTGTATCCCTTGTGATGTACAGTGCAGTGAGAGTGGAATGGACCAGTCCATGAACGTTTCTAGCATGAAGTAAACATCTAATTAGCAAAGGGCTGCTGCACGATATTTATTGTGCTGGCACAGGATCAGAACCACTGTGCTTTCCACAGTACAAGGGTACAATGCAGCATTCAAATTAAGACTTCACTCTACATATAAATTATTTTTAAAAATTATTTGAACCACTCAATTGGAAATTAATTATTTGCATATTTCCCTATCTGATTAAGCTGTGTTCTGCTAAATAGCTAACATCAAAGTGCAAATATCTGCTTTTGATACAGCAGAAATATTATTGAAAACAATGCTCATTTGGTGAAGCTGTCAAAAGTACTGGTTCATAAAAAATAGGGGCATTTGCTCAGAATATTCCAAATATTAGAGATCGATAACTTTAAAAAAATAATTTTGACCTTCTATTTAAAAGCTTAAAGGATGACATGACAAAATTTAATGTTTTAAGACTTTTACTGTAATAGACTAAAAGCACTACTTGACTAAGCATGATTGTTGTAGGCAATTTATATTTTCAACTACAGAACAGAACTTTCCCCTTTTACTTCTACCAAAACCAAAAAACTCACTTTACAGATATACTGTCCTTTACACTGTACATTGAGTAGACATTCAATTCTCCCAGAACCAGTCCAAAATGATTCTTAGTTCCCAAGTGTTTACTTTCGTTCTTTTCCTTTCCAGGCTTGGTAACTTTTAACACCTGACCACTGTCTTTCAGAGTGACGGTTTTTCCTGGTGGTTCTCCCTCTAGCACAAGCTAAGCAAATCTTCTAGCCTCATTTCAAATCCTCACAAATTTGGTCTTTTCAATCCAAACATGAGTTCCCACCTGCATTCCAGATGGTGAACCATAGAAACTTTTGGCCTCTAGCTGCTCTCTCTCTTAGTCTCTTCACCCCCGCCTGCAACCCCAACCCCCTACCTGCCCTTGGATTCTGGCAGACTGCCTGTGTCTGAGAGTTTCAGGGATGTCTTTGAAACGCTTCCCCTCTCAAAGCCCATCTCCATGCCAATGTCAATCACATGGGCCTTGTATCTAGGTTAAAATGCTGATTAGCTATCTTAGGGACCCCAACCGTCTTTTTCTTGGAAGTAAATGGATAGTTTAAAGCATAATCTTTTAAATGGGCATTCTCAATACCTTCCTGGGACTTGGAGACTTGCAGTCTAACCACTGTAAACACTGATTCTGCTGCCATTATCTCCAAGTGTGAACACCTTACACCTTCTTTCAAGCAAACCAACCCTGGCCTCCCTTTAATACTTAACAGTCACATCACCCGGGTCAGTTGTTAGGCAGATTTCAGAAGAGTTATAGGACCCCTTCATTCTATCGTAAACTAAAGACACAGTCCCTAAACATAACAATCTTATAAACCTCATATTTGTAACAAATGTCAGAGTAAGCTTTAAAGGAATTTGAAGAGAAGAGAGTGAAACCACCAGTTACGTTAATAAAGGCTTTGTGAGAAATGGTCCCATGAGAAAAAAAAGCTCATTCTGGGTAGATATAGTTATCCCTAGTGTGTAGAAGATAAGTATAAAAGATTACTTTCATAAGTTCCAACTTCTAGAAGAGTGCCACTCTCCTCAAGGTCAAAGAACTCCTTCACTGTGAGAAAGTTGTAGTCAACACCTGGAACTTCTCCCTCTCGAGGTGGTCGAGTTGTGCCTTGAAGGGAAAAAAATACAAAATGCTAATCTTCAACAAGGAATTTTTAACATTCTTCTATCAGAGAATTTTTAGGCATGCATCTTCTTTTTTACTGGATCTATATTTGCCTCTTTTTTGCCCAGTACCTGATTATCAGAACAAAAAATAAAAAATACCTAGAAAAACTCAACAGGTCTGGCAGCATCGGCGGAGAAGAGTACAGTTGACATTTCGAGTCCTCATGACCCTTCAACAGAACTAAGTAAAAATAGGAGAGGGGTGAAATATAAGCTGGTTTGAGGCGGGGGGGGGGGGGGGGTGGTGGTTGTTAGGACAAGCAAGTTCTCTTGCCCACATGTCTTTCCTTGGTTTGCTGCATTGTTCCAGTGAAGCTCAACGCAAACTGGAGGAACAACACCTCATCTTCCGACTAGGCACTTTACAGCCTTCCAGCCTGAATATTGAGTTCAACAATTTTAGATCTTGAACTCCCTCCTCATCCCCAACCCTTTCCGTTTCTTCCCCTTCCTTTTTGTTTTTTCCAATAATTTATATAGATTTTTCTTTTCCCACCTATTTCCATTATTTTTAATGTATTCCACCGATCATTTATCTATACCTTTTATGCCCTTATAGTCTTATTTCACCCCATCCCCACTAGGGCTATCTGCACCTTGCTTGTCCTGCTATCCATTCTTAATTAGCACATTCTTTTAGATAATATCACCACCTTCAACACCTCTTTGTCCTTTTTTCTGTGACATCTTTTGGTTATCTCCTCCAATCACTGCTTGCTTGTCCCAACAAACACCTCGACCCCCCTTCTCTCTACCACCACCCCCCCCCCCCCCCCCCCCCCCCACCCCAAACCAGCTTATATTTCACCCCTCTCCTATTTTTACTTAGTTCTGTTGAAGGGTCATGAGGACTCGAAACGTCAACTGTACTCTTCTCCGCCGATGCTGCCAGACATGCTGAGTTTTTCCAGGTATTTTTTATTTTTTGTTTTGGATTTCCAGCATCCACAGTTTTTTGTTTTTATACCTGATTATCAGAGTTGCCAGGCACTTGTATGACTAAAACAAAAACAGAATTACCTGGAAAAACTCAGCAGTTCTGTCGAAGGGTCATGAGGACTCGAAACGTCAACTCTTTTCTTCTCCGCCAATGCTGCCAGACGTGCTGAGTTTTTCCAGGTAATTCTGTTTTTGTTTTGGATTTCCAGCATCCGCAATTTTTTTGTTTTTATACTTGTATGACTAACTTCTTTGGCTTGTTTGAGGAAGTGATATCTCAAGTGGACTTGCAAAATTACTCTATCTATCTCTTATTTGAAGATTCTCCACTGCAGATACTTCCTCCTGCTTTCTACCTTTTATGCCCAATTAAAGTGGGCCAGATCCCTCCTTACGCTTCCTATCCTTCCAGCCCAGCACGCATGTCTTTGAATTTTTATTATATGGTTTGCCGTTTTCACATTGTATAATTAAATTGTGGTCACTATTTCCTAATTGTGGTCTCCTATTTTCATGTTATCTATCCTACTTCAATTCCCAGACTGAAATCAAACAATGCTTCTATCTTGAATAAACTAGAAATGCACTGATCCAGGAATCAACCTTGATGCTAAGATACATTCTGCATTTTGAATACAAAGAATATTTTTAGCCCAGTTCATTTAGGATAGTTAAAAAAAAATCACCCACCCAGTCATTCTTAAGTATCCCTTTGATGTGCCTTACCAATCCCCTATCCATCTTAAAACCTCTGCCTGCTAGCCTGTCATATTGAAGCCGTCTGTGGCCATATGCAACAAGACCTGAACAACATTCAGGCTTGGGTTGATAAGTGGCAAGTAATATTCACACCACACAAGTGCCAGGTAATGACCATTTCCAACAAGAGTATCTAACCATCTCCACCTTGACATTCAATGGCATTACCATCGCTGAATCCCCCATCAACAGCATCTGGGGTTACCACTGACCAGGAATTTAACTGGAACAGCCATGTAAATACTGTGGCTACAAGAGCAGGTCAGAGGCTGGGAATTCTGAAGTAAGTAACTGACCTCCTGACTCTCCAAAGCCTGTCCATCATCTACAGGGCACAAGTCAGGAGTGTGATGGAATAGTCTCACTTGCCTGGATGAGCACAGATCCAATACTCAAGAAGCTCAACGTCATTTAGGACAAAGCAGTCTGCTTGATCGGCTTCCCATCCGCCACCTTAGATATTCACTCACTCCATCACTGACACAAAGTGACAGCTATGCTTGGCATCTACAAGATGTACTACAGCAACTTGCCAAGCCTCCTTTGACAGCTCTTTCCAAATCCGTGATCTCTACTGACCACAAGGACGCGGGCAGCAGATGCACGGGAACAGCACCACCTGCAAGTTTCACTCCAAGCCACACATTATCCTGACTTCGAATTATATAGCCATCCCTTCACTGTCCCTTCAAAATCCTGTATCTTCCTTCCTGACAGAACTGTGGGTGTACCTATGCCACATAGGCTTCATGATACAAGAAGGCAGCTCACCAACACCTTCCCAAACACAATTAGGGATGGTCAACAAATTCTGGCCTTGCCAGCAACACTCACATCCCAAGAAAGAATTAAAAGAAATACTGAGAATAATTGCCATTTCTGTTTCTTAACTTCACCCTCTTCCTTAACTTCACTCAATTAGATAATATCAAAACAGAAATCCAAAACATACTTTTGCAGCACCTAATTGGAATGTCCAAATTTTAGGCTTGAAACAGTAAAGCACCAGACAATAGTGTTCTGAAATTGCACAATAAATACATATTGAAATCTATAAAAACAACACTTAAGAAACTGCAGATTTCCAATCAGAGGGCAACAGGATCAGCCTGCTTATTCCTATGGAAAGCCTACACAAGAAGACTCTTCAATTATAAAGCAATCTCCAATAGAAGGCTTTTGTATGCCAGGCATTGTGCTGGATTTCTGATATTCAATTTAATATTGGCTTTGTTACACAACAAAAAATGCTTGGTCTTAGCTGACTGCATGATATCAAGGCAAGGTCAATATAAAACAAAAAATAGAAAATTAAGTGATATTCTTGATTTTTGGAAAATCCAGCACTTGACATTTTTAAAAAAATGTTCTATACATATATTTATGAAACTGTACAAAAGAATCCAAACAAATGTATTTCCAAAAGTCATGGTTCTGTGCTTTTTTGTGCACATAATGTACTCCACAAAAAATGCTACAGATGTCTGCAAATTAATATCTATGCTTGAAATAACAGATTAGAAGATAAAGGTAAAATAAAGTTTCCATAGGGAGGACTGGGAAGGGGAAGAAAGAGGCGGCAGGAACTGGAATTCAGCTCCGCTGGATTATCAAATGGCTGCTCTGTGTAATTTGCAGAGATTTATTACGAGAGAAAGGTAACAATGCCGGAATTCAAAACTACAGCAGCGCTCACTTACAAAGTTCAAAGTTACGGTTAGCAACACAGTTCTCAAAATTTAATTGAGCATTATATATCAGAAAGCAACTGCAAGAAATGATTCTGCAATAGTGAAGCCCTGGTTTTGAAGAGACCACATGATTTATATTGGACAGTTGTGTCGACAGCAGCCAGAACAACAGAAAAACAATACTGCATAGACAGTTCTTTTAAAGTTCCATCTTAATGAATGGGGGAGGGCCCATGCCAATGAGTACAAAATCACTTTGCTCATCTGTTGGGACAGGCTGAGTCACCAGGCAAACAATATGGTCTGTCTGTCTCTGTCAGCAAAGCCTCAATATTTATGTTGCTACCAGACCTACAGACACCGTCTCTTTTAATGGAGTGCAGACTCACTGGAGGTAGGGCAGGCATCTTATTTACTTTGCTGTTGTGAAAGCAGGACTGCTGTTGGTAAAGTACATGAACTATATGCCATGACATGTCAACTTGTGACAGGACTGATCACTGATAACATGATTTCTAAGGAAAGGTGCAAGAGCTACTTAAATTACCATGTTCACTTAAATTGCCAGTTTCACACACTGCTACAGATGACTCTAAGACGCTGTAAATATTCTTGCTGGCTTTTCTGAAGTTCCACTTCTAATGACTGTGAACCTGCCCTTTTAAACACACACATGTTGTTGATGTGTGTGGTCAGTTCTTGCTCAAACACTCCTGGAATTTGAAAGGATGTGATAACAGGACATTTAGGCCAGGATTTATGGCCTAGCCGTGGTGTGTCTCCCCGTGGCAGATGCGGCGAGCCATTTAAATCTCCATTCAGTTCGGTGGGACTGTAATATCTCATCAAGTGGGAGGGGCTGTAAAATCCTGACCTTAGAAAATATCAACGGGATTAGACAAAGTCAATGTGTATTTTTGAAAGGGAAATCATGTTGGAAAAACTGACTGAGGTTTTTTGAGGACAGGACTAGCAGAATAGATAAGGGAGAACCATTGGATGTGGTCTATTTGGATTTTCAGAAAGCTTTTGATAAAGTCCCACATAAGAGATTAGTATGCAAAATTAAAGCACATGGGATTGGGGGTAATATATTGGCATTGATTGAAAATTGGTTAGCAGACAGAGGAAATAGAGAGTAGGAATAAATGGGTCTTTTTTGGAATGGCAGGCAGTGACTAGTGTGGTATCACAGAGGTTAATACTTGGGGCCCCAGCTATTCACAATATATATATATCAACGATTTGGATGAGGGAACTAAATATAATACTTCCAAGTTTGCTGACAACGCAAAACTTGGTGGGAATGTGAGTGGTGAGGAGGATGTTAAAGAGGCTTCAAGGTGATTTCGACAAGTTGAGTGAGTGGGCAAACACATGGCAGATACAGTGCAACTGGTTTTTAGGAAGGAAATGTTAGGTAGGAAAAACAGAATGGCAGAGTATTATTTAAATGGTGATAGATTGGGGAATGTTGATATACAAAGAGACCTGGGTGTCCTTGTACACCAGTCACTGAAAGGTGCAGCAAGCAGTTAAGAAGGCAAATGATATGTTGGCCTTCAATGCACGAGGACTTGAGTACAGGAGCAAAGATGCCTTACTACAGCTGTACAGGGCCTTGGTGAAACTACACCTGGAGTATTGTGTCAGGAAGATATAATGTTATTGAAATCTATTGTAAAGTAGTGGTATGTGTGTGTGTGTGTGGGCGAGAGAGACAGGGAGACAGAGACATAATTGGATTAAAGGCAACTGGTCTGAAGGGGCTGATGTAAACATGGGGGAAATTTAGAATGTAAGGTGTAAAAGGACATTTGCATTTTTAAACAAAACAGACTAGATTGTTTTCAAGAGATGGAGTGAAATATTACACCTAGTCAGGTGGAGTTCTGAAACAGTGTGTTTATTTTTCCCAAACATTACTGGTAAAACTTAGTACTATGACATATTTTTATTATCAGAACAGTAAAGTCCAAAGACTTAGTGAAATAATGGGTATTTGTATTCAAAGAGGTAAATATGTATAAAGGAGTGAAGGCTGTGTGTAGGGGTAAGCATTTTATGATCTAACAATTGTGAAAAGCCTTCAGCATTTATGCCTCAAACTGCTGTCTTCAAAGAACTGAAGTTAAGAAAACTCACTTTGAATTCAACTGGGTCAGGGTATCATGTTTCTTTGCCTGGGGCTTTCAAAACTTGTGTGTCTTATTGTTGCCTTAACAAAAGTGTAACTGGGAGTCAGATTAAGTAGGGGATTTAGAAGTTATCACAGTAGTAATTTGTAGATCTATGTATGTGCTTAAAAATAATTTTTCTTGTTAATAAATGTTTAATCCAGCTTTGTAAAAACTTTTAAGATTTGGTGGTTTTATTACTACTGAATTCAAGGCATGCATCTCGAAATTTATACGAATTGCAAAACAAGTTGCGGCAGATGTTTCAAGTTTCCCTTTGGGATTTGAACAACTGAGCATTTACCATCAGCTGTGCCATAACAATTGTGTGCAGTTTTGGTCTCCTTACCTAAGAAAGGATATACGTGCTATAGAAGGAGTACAGCAAAGTTTCACCAGACTGATTCCTGGGATGGCAGGATCGTTGTATGAGGAGAGATTGGGTTGACTAAGCCTGTGTTCACTAGAGTTTAGCAGAATGAGAGGGGATCTCAAATAAAATTCTGACAGGGCTGGACAGACTGGATGCAGGGATCATGTTTCCTTTGGCTGGGGAATCTAGAACAAGGGGTCACTGCCTCAGGGTACAGGGTTGCCATTTAGGACTGAGATGAGGATAAACGTCTTCACTCGGAGGGCGGTGAATCTGTGAAATTCTCTACCACAGAAGGTATAAGCCATGTCGCAGAATACATTTTAGAAGGAAACAGATTTCTAGTATCTAACAGGCGTCAAGGGGTATAGGGAGAGAGGAGTATGGCGCTGAGATAGTGGAGTAGCCATGATCATATTGAATAGCAAAGCAGGCTCAAAGGGCTGAATGGCCTACTCCTGCTCCTATTTTCTATGTTTCTATGTTTTGCAAGGAAAGGTAAACCCACTTAATTTCCCCAGGACTTCACTTGTATTGGGGTTGAATTAAAGCAGTATTGAAAATAAAAGCTTTCAATTTACCCTTTGTAATAATAATTTCTAGCATTTTCCACTGCGTCAAATCAATTGCCATGACTATAATGCAGCAATTCTAAACTGTGGCTTTATTCAATTCAACAGGGAAAAAAAGAGACTTTACACTAAATCATAAAGCTGTAATTTTGTGCTTACGTTGTTGAAAGTTCTAGGATCATTTAGAGATTAAGTCCTCAACATTCCAACACTGTACAGTAGTGCAATTTCAATTAAATTGATTTATTTTAATTGAGGATATCTTTTGTACACAAATTTTAGATCTTTCAGAAGCAATAGTCTTGATGTTGGACTTTGCACCATCAAATCTGACTTTTGTCCATTATGTCAGATCGTTTGGAGGTCGGGTACAGTGTTAAACACCATAGTTAGACCCTCAGATCTGACACTAATTACTTGTTGCCATGGAAATAGGATTAGGCTGTTGGGAAAGGTGCACAGTCATGCAGATACAGCATCCCTGAGTAGGCATGGAGCTACAATGACAGATCAGACAATTGAGCAGCATTGTTGCTAAGTGTCTACCACATTTCTGAGGAGTAACAGCCAAAGAAAACTAAGAACAGTGATAATTTCTACACCTTATTGGTTGAGTTAACCTTGATTGTAGATTCAAAATAATACAAAAAAGTTTACTAAATTTGACAGATACAATTTAAATCCAGCCATAATGGAAGGGAGAAGTGGCATAAATATTTCAAAAGGTACAGTCCAAAAAAACATCATAATAAACATTTGCCTGCATGCCATATACATCTATGATGTGTAGTGCATGTGCAGAAGAACTCCCAAAGCAACAACCGCATTACGGTACATCCAATTTTTAAACCACGACTGCTTTGTGTCTGAGGGTAAGAAATCCAGACAGTGAACAAAGAAATAATCCCAAGTACCCTTGCTAAACATAACAGCAGGAAGGCTAAAGCTGAGCGTGGCTTCTCTCTGCGCGTGCTTACTGTAGTCAAGCTTGATGCCCTGGAATGTGCAGGTCACTCTTGAGAAAGGCAGTCTCGCATCTGACCAATTGTTGCATTGTGACATTCAATGGAGCTGAAAAGAAAGGCACATCTACCCTCATGTAGAAGGATGATAAGCTTACAACTGGACACACGCCTGACAGATGGCATTTCATGTGGTTTTCATAAACCATCTGCAAATGCAACAATGACACTAACCCACAATGTAAATGCATTCAGATCAGTCACACAGATATCTGCATCGTGTGAAAATTTACAAGATATCTATAAAATTGTTTTTGGTATTGTAACTAATGCTACAATATTTGTACATGACTGCAGTGAAAGAGAAAGGAAAAGAAATTGGGATTAGGTAGTTCCAGTTGGAGAAGAAAACTAGAAAAATAGATCAAACAGTCACCTATACACGAGCATTTAAGTTTCTATTCAGCAGCATTTTAGATAATCACTTTGAAAGAAGGTGAGAAACATCACAAACAAATGAAGAGGGCACTCAGTAGAGCGTATACCTCTGACACGCTGTGTTAACTCAAAGTTATTACAATTATGCAGCTCCTCCTTGAGGCTTTTCCCTGCCTGGTTGATGCTCTGTAACAAGAAAGCTGAAAAAAAATCTTTTTATTAAGAGCTTCCATCGCACTGGGGAGGCTTCAGACCAATCCATTTCCAACAACCTGCTCTGAAAAATCTGCTCACATTTTGACAGCTTTGACCAATGGCACCACAGCAGCTGAGACAATTCATAAAATTCTAAAACAATCGACCATTCTAAATGAATCAACACACAACATTCTAAAAAAAACCTCAATTCTCCCTGTCTCTCAATGTTAATGGATCCTTTAAAAAATTCCAGGATATGGATCTTTGCCGTAAACCAATCGGTTCTTCCTTGGGCCATACTCTATCTGCGTACTGAGTTTAGGTGAAATCCATCTATTAGTTTTTGAGATATATAATTTACAGACAAACAAACTAACAAACAGGGACAAAACATTACCACCTTCAGTGGTGGAGGTAATTAATTCAACACCTCCTGTGACCCAGCAAAATTGGAGAGGTTGGTTGAGTGAACTATATATATATGTTTTATGCTGTTGATTTTATATCTAGTATGAGAACCAATCATTACAGCTGGCCTGCTCACTTCTGCAAATATGTTTCATCCATTCTCATCTGGCTGAGACAGCAGATGAGGGACATTCCCCTTGCCTCTGTTGTTGTCAAGCCAAATATTAATAAATGCCTGAGAGAACCTTGTCTCTACCTTTTGTCCATTTTCCTTTTTGAAAATGCTTAGCCTTCATTCCCTATTTTCTCTCAATGGTAGCTAGCTCCAGATTTCTCGACACCCTACTGCCTTTCTTAGTCATAGAATGAGGTTTTATAATTTGTGTTTGTGTGTATTGGGGGAGGTATACATTTTTACAATGAAGTGCTATACATTGCTATGATTAGGAGCTTGTATGACAAAATACAGCCTCATTTGACCACCATCTTAGAAATTTTACACATGCTTTTTGTTCCATTGTGCCCTTCTGCAAAGAAATCAAATAACTAAATATCATGTAATTAATTTTGTTTCTATTCCCTTTTCCACAGAACCCTTCCTTTCTATATACCAGTTACTTGTAAAATCAAAAAGCTCACAAGGGTTCAGTTGTTTTCAGTGATATGCTGAACTATGAGTGAGATTAATTTAAAAATATTTTTTTAAAAATCGTACACATTGACAAACTAAAACTCAACCAGTCTATGTAAGCACAGGTTAGTACAGACCACAGTTTCATAACATTTGTACAATTTAAATGGGTTTCATCACTAAGGTAGCACTGAATAATCTGATCTCTACACAGTTTTTATTGCAAAGGTATTTTCTCAAAAAGGATACATTTTTATCTTATCTACTTTTCAGATTGCTGTCAATAACAAGAGTCCCTTGGAAATAAGCCCACAAAATAAACAAATGAAGCCATCGCAGAGGTTACAGTAAACTGTCCTTGAGAAGGGTTTTTAAGAGTGCTTCTGGTTGCTAGGTATTACAGGCACAACTTGCACCGACTGGGTCAGATCACCTAAGTCAATACTTCTGCAATTGGTGATTTAATTCTAATCATTATGGAAAGACCTAGCTGAATGAGCAAAGTTACTACTTCTTCACATATAAAGAACAAAAATAGCTGGAAAAACTCAGCAGGCCAAGCAGCATCTTTGGAAAGAAACAGAGTTAATGCTTCAGGTCAATGATTTTTCATCTGAAAATCTGATCACATGTACACGGACAACACCCAGTTTCAGCTCATCATCACCTTTCTCGACTCTTCCAGTTCCTATTGTCAGACTGCATGTCTGACATCCAACACTAGATGAGCAGAAATTTTCTCCAATTAAATATTGGGAAGACTAAAATTATTATCTTCAGATCCTGCCACATACTCCTCTCTCTCACCAACTTCTCTATCCCACTCCCTGGCAATTGTCTGAGGCTGAACCAGACTACTCACAACCTTGGTGTCATACTTGACCCCGAAATGAACCTCCAATAACACATCCGCGCCATTACTAAGATTTCCTATTTTCGCCTTTGTAACATTGCCCGACTCTGCACCTGCCTCAGCTCTTCTGCTCTTGAAACCTTCACACATGCTTTTGTCACCTCCATAAATTGCCTATTTTAATACAATCCTGGTCGCTTCCGCTACCCTCTGTAAACTTGAAGTCAACCAAAATGCTGCTGCCCCTGTTCTAATTTGCACACATTATCTCACTGCTTGCTGACCTGCACTGGCTCCTGGTTAAGCAAAGTCTCAATTTTAAAATTCTCATCCTTGTCTTCAAAACCCCCAATGACCTGGCCCCTCCATATATTAGTAATCTCCTCCAGCCCTACAATGATCAGAGATATCTACATTTCTCTAATTTTGGTCTTGAGCATCCCTGCTTTTAATTGCTACACCATTGGTGGCTTCATCTGCCCAGGTCCTAAACTCTGGAATCCCTTCCCTTTACCTCGGTCGCACTACCTCATTTTCCTCCTTTAAGACACTCCTTAAAACCTACTTCTTTGATCAAGTTTTTGGTCATTTGCCCGAATATTTCCTTATGTGCTCAATGTCATATTTAGTTTTATAATGCCTCTGTAAAACACCTTGGGATGTTTTATTATGTTAAAGGTGCTATATAAAAACAACTTGTTGTAGGTATTGAATCATGCATTATATTTTGCAGAAGTTGATGGGGAATGTTTTGCATTCTTGTGATTCTGATTAAATTAATCAAATTTTCGCAGGTATTTCAATCAAATCTTTTAATCAGGTTGCAACCTTATAATACAACCCAAACCACCTGTTAAAATCTCTGGCAAAACTCTGATAAAACCAAAAGGAACTGTGCAACGACTTAAACAAACACACTGCAATATCAGTTTCACAATTTTTGGGGGGTTTTCACAAGAGTAATATACCTGATCATCATGGTTTCCCTAATTACACTAACACTATAGATAAGAAAAAAAAATCACTATTTAAATAGGTGGGACACTTTCCCTTTACATTCTTACTGTTATGGATTTGCACCTTATGGAGTCTGCTACACCAGAGACAATTGCTCATTTGAACCATTTATCTAGTATTAACTATACGAGCGCATGACAAACAGAAGCAAGCAAAATATTAGTTGTCATTTGGAAAAAAGGGCATATGGGCCAGATTGGCTTTCAAGTTCCAAGTTCAAAACTTGAGCAGGGATGAATGATGGTAATTGATAACTAACTGACGGCTGCAGGTTAGCCTGTACTTTGACAAGTGATGAAGGATAAGTTCAAAACAAAAAAACTGCGGATGCTGGAAATCCAAAACAAAAACAGAATTACCTGGAAAAACTCAGCAGGTCTGGCAGCATCGGCGGAGAAGAAAAGAGTTGACGTTTCGAGTCCTCATGACCCTTCGACAGAACTGGTCATGAGGACTCGAAACGTCAACTCTTTTCTTCTCCGCCGATGCTGCCAGACCTGCTGAGTTTTTCCAAGGATAAGTTCAATCTCATCACACCCAACATTGTACATAAACAATTCATAACCAATTCATAATTAAGCTGAACTCGGCACGAAAGCACTGACCACAAGAAACGTCAAAAGATTACCGCACTGGGATTTTTTTGGCAGATTTCCTACCACAACTTAACAGCACTCGGGCTGGGAGAGCATGAGAAGGTAAAGCAAACTGATTGGTCCTGGTGGCTGGCACCTCAGGAATTAAGACATCTCACTTCTTACTGGAAGAAGCCACAGCAGGACTGACTTCAGCAAACAAAAGACTCCTGTGGTTTTAAATAGGGACAAGCCATTGTTTTACATGTCCGTATGGTGATTAATATTCTACCTATTATATACCTGCAAACACTCTAATAATGGTAAAGAGTGATTTTCTGGCATTTTATTCCACATATTGCATGGCACAAACTATAAAGAAAGAGGAAAATAAGTAGCTATGTGAATACTGCCATGTATGAACGTATGTACATTTTGTCAGCGTCTTATGTCCACGGCAATGAATTAGTTTTTCCATCACAGCAACAAAGAAGAAAGAACAGAAATATTGAAGGTACCTTTAGCCATTTTCTAATTGGTTTATCATAATTGTTAGCTACCTAATCAGATTTAAAATATTTCGACTTTATTTTAAAGCTTACACACACATACAAAGGAACAAGTATAAAAATTGAACTCTGCACTCATATGAATGGCTGGAAAGAGGGTCAATCAATTTTAGCCAACCTGAGTTCTTGACTGTTTTGGTCAGATCATATTTGTTTTCTGAAATCAAGTGAGATATTTAATTACACTATGGCAAACCTAAAAATGTAGCTTTATCATAAGATGATAAAATAGATACAGGTGAGGAACGCCATTCACCTGTGCAGGAAAAAAATCTATAAATGATCCCTGTGCTCCTGCCTCCCACTACTCTCCTTGAAAGTCCATTCCACATTGATCCTGCAATATGTCAAATATGTTTTTTGCAACTTTTAAGTGCACGCTCTCCCCTATCCTAATCTCACATTTTAATAAAGTAATATTCCAGATTTACCTTTTATACATAGTTTGCCATCTCATATATCTCTATGATTTCCTCCCCATTGCCTCCTTTCAAGACTGAATAGCTAAAGTTCCTTCAGCCTCGTGTTCTAACTAAGATCTCTGATAATGTCTCAGGAAGAGCTATGATGAGCTGCTATAAAGTGCGAGCTGGTTTATCCAAGCTGACGAAGACAGAATCTGTGTATCCTTGAGATTTAGGAAAATAGGATGTGGTGGTCACAGATTGTAGTTTTGGTGACTTATTAAAAAAAATTAACTCCTGCTTCATTTTGGGAATAATGACTTAGAAATACATTGTAAGACATGTTCCTCAGGCCTCAAACTTGATTTTGAATAATGCTTCAAGTGCTTCAGGATCACTGCTGCTTGACTACAAATTCTGACAAAAGTCCTATTACTTTTGGAATTTTAATATGCGATTTTAAAAAGGAGCTGCTTCTTAGAGGCTGCTTACTCTTCACATCAGCTGAGTGGTGCACTTAATCTGGTTCCTACGAAAACAAAAAAAGTGAAGTTTTGCTAAATTGGTCTCAATGTGGAAATTAATTGAATGCTATTGATTGTTTATTTTGTAGTTACATATGGCATGCTCAAAATGAAGGTTTTGGCACAGTTTTTTGAACAGTAAACAGCATATTTTCCTGCTTCAAAATATTTCCAGCCTCTCTCCAGCCTGCCCCAGAATCTCAGCCTTCCCTGTATTTTTCAGCTACCTCCACCATTTTCTGACATAGCACAACAGAGATCAACTAGGGTCAAATTCAACATCTGCTAAAACAAGATCGCTAAGGCATTAACCGACTGCACAGTACAAATGGAGGTCATGTTTGGACTGCCAGCTGAAAAATGCAGATTTAAACACTGTAGAAGTCAAATGCAAATTTGAATTTCACAAGAATTGGAATGCCAAAGCAAATCCTTCCATTTAGAGCAGGTAAACCCATGCAAAATGTTCACCCTAAGCTTAATGTAGCCAAAATCGATGCAGTTGAAATTAGATTCTGCTACCCTGTGCAATTATATGCAAGCTCATTTTCAATGATTGCCATAAGTTTTCTCCATCACATTCCTCACAAACATGGGAAATTATCTACCAATTCAGAGGTGGTGAACAGACCACTGGCTAACAGCAAGCTGCAATGTCCGTTCCCCAGATGTGGCTCTTTCTACTTTTAATTTGATTGGCTGTACTGCAGCTAAACTGATACTAGTGCGATGTGCTGCTGTCAGCTGCAGATTGGATGGCTTCAAAAATTCAGCATGCTCTACAGAGAGTGAGGAATTCAAGGTGGCATTTTGAGAGAAGCAGAGGGCAGCACTTTCTTAGGGGCATGAAGCCACATTTTATGACCAAGTGATATGTTTTGTGAGAATAACAAGTTCAAGCATGGTTGAGTGGCTAGTGGAATCAAAAGAGGCATGTCGTTAGAAGAGAAATAGCAGACATGATCATATAGCTAGAAGCAAATAAAATGGTCAGAAAAACACAGCCACTTCAGTGTTATAAAAATGGAAAAAAAAAATTGAGTAGAGAATTGTGACCTCTAAGTGATTTAGGCAGTTCATCCTGCAAGACTTGGTATTAATAACACACTGTGGGGTTTCACAATCAGAATAGATGTAATTCACATTCAGATCCTAATGAAATAAAATGTTGGATAGAGTGGCATTCTACACAGCACTGAAACTTTGAGATATCAACTAATTAGTACTTTGATTGGATTTCTGTTGGGAGCGGGGAAAGTGGAGCCGAGGTGAAATTTTCTGTGCAATAAATATTTAACAAAATTTGAAGTATAAACAGTTGTGGGTCCTATCCCAGTCCAATGCAGTTTATGCTTAGAAAATCTCCTTAAAACAGAGGTGAGGGAAGAAGAAAGTGAATGGGGTGAAATTGCGTAAGCCTAGCTCTCATTTTAAAGTAATTTCCCCCTTGTTCTGCACTCCCTCAACAGAGGAAATAATTTCTCCATATCTACTTTATCAAATCCTTTAATCATCTCAAACACCTCAATTAGCTCCTCCTTAATCTTCTGTGATGGATTCTCCTAACCCTTCGACAGATGTGTGTTCAGCCTAGTTTACAGCCTAGTTTGATGTTGTCTCATTTGTGACATTAGGCCAAGTCTCAATTTGCATAAGTGATTGCTAATACCGCATATAAATCCAGAGTTGGAGGGATGGATGGAGGCATTGGCTTTGTGTCTTGCTTGCTTGTCCTAAAGGTACTTGACTCTGTTCATCTCAAATGTCGAAATCACTTGATGACAGAGACTCCTTCATTTTGGTCTGTCCAAGGTTGTTTTTTTACCTCATGTATTGTGATTCAGCTTATAAGCTTTGAGGTTGGCGTTCAGGTTGTCTTACATCAAAGTTTGGGACATTCTGTGGTGTGGGTTCTCGTGCTCAGCTGCCAGTAGAGTACAGCCCTTGATATGCAGGAATCCTCCACAAATACCACATGACTGACCCAGTGAAGCTGAGCTCTGCTGAAATTGCTCTCAATGCCAGGTATGCAGCACTTTGCAAGAACTTTGATGTTGGGGATTTTGTCCTGTCACCTGATGTTGTTTTTAATTCATTCATGGGATGTGGGCTTTGCTGGCTGGACCAGCATTTATTGCCCATCCCTAGTTGCCCTTCAGAAGGTAGTGGTGAGCTGCCTTCTTGAATCGCTGCAGCCATGTGGTGTAGGTACACCCACAGTGCTGTTAGGAAGGGAGTTCCAGGATTTTGACCCAGTGACAGTGATGGAACGGGGATATGTTTCCAAGTCAGGATGGTGAGTGACCTGGAGGGGAACTTCCAGGTGGTGGTATTCCGATCTATCTGCTGCCCTTGTCCTTCTAGATGGAGTGGGTGTGGAAGGTGCTGCCGAAGGAGCCTTGGTGAATTCTTGCAGTGCATCTTGCTGCTATTGTGTGTAGTGGAGGGTGTGAATATCTGTGGATGTGGTGCCTATCAAGCAGGCTGCTTTGTCCGACAGTGTCAAGCTTCTTGAGTGTTGTGGGAGCTGCATTCATCCAGGCAAGTGGATGCCAAGAGTATCCCAACACACTCCTGACTTGTACCTTGTAAATGGTGGACAGGCTTTGGGGAGTCAGAAGGTGAGTTACTCGTCGCACGATTCCTAGCCTTTGACCTGCTCTTGTAGCTACGGTATTTTTATGGCTAGTCCAGTTTAGTTTCTGGTCAATGGTAATGCCCAGGATGTTGATAGTAGGGGATTCCGTGATGGTAATGCCATTGAACATCAAGGGACAATGGTTGTATTCTCTCCCGTTGGAGATGGTCATTGCCTGACACTTGTGTGGCGCAAATGTTACTTGCCACTTGTCAGCCCAAGCCTGGATATTGTCCAGGTCTTGCTGCATTTGGACATGGACTGCTTCAGTATCTGAGGCGTTGCAAATCATCAGCGAACATCCCCACTTCTGACTTTATTATGAAAGGAAGGTCATTGATGAAGCAGCTGAAGACGGTTGGGCCTAGGTCACTATCCTGAGGAACTCCTGCAGTGATATCCTGGAGCTGAGATGGCTGACCTCCAACAACCACAACCTTCCTTTACATTAGGTATTACTCCAACCAGTGGAGAGTTTTCCCTGATTCCCATTGACTCCAGTTTTGCTAGGGCTTCTTGATGCCACACTGTCAAATGATGTCAAGGGCAGTCACTCTCACCTCTCCTCGGGGGTTCAATGTTGCAAATAGATCTTAGACAGCGAAGATGGAAAGTATCAAAGTAAGGAGGGAGTCAGACGGTTCGGAAACTCGCTAGTCTCTTCTGCCTAATCTGGAACCAGGGCGCTCTTCCCCAAGGCTACAAGGATGTCCCCACAACTCAGCTCTACAAACAGAAAGGGAGCAAGTCCATCTGTGACAATTGTTGTGGAATATCACTTCATTCAACAGCAGGAAGTCTTTTGTATTGATAGGAATACAAGACATGTTAATGCAACTGGATCTGGAACTCTTTGCCTTGTTGCCCCAGTAAAAAGGAAAAGCAAAGAAATAGCTTCCCTCTAAGGAACTAAATGCTGCCCTTTTGATATCCTAAAGCACCAAGGGTAGTAGTTTCACTGGACAATGCAAATTTGTTTTGAGAGAGGAGGGGAGATTAAAGAGATAGTGATGCTCTACATTTTGCTCCTCTACTTGATCGTTGTGAAACATCATTTTCCTGCTTGTAACTGCTAAAACCAGAGTGGCATGAAAATGTTGATTAATATTTAACAGGGGAGGTGGTGGCGTAGTCACATTGTCACTGGACAGGTAATGCTTTGGGGACCTGGGATCAAATCCCACCATGGCAGGTGGAATTTGAATTCAGTAAAAATCTGGAAGTCTAATGATGACCATGAAATCATTGGTGATTCAGATGGATTTTTACAACAATCGACAATGTCCTTTAGGGAAGGAAATCTACCATCTTTACCTGGTCTGGCCTAAATGTGACTCCAGATCACAGCAATGCGGTTGACTCTTAAAAATGCCCTCTGAACAAAGGCAATTAGGGTTGGGCAATCAATGCTGGCCTAGCCAGTGGCACCCACATCCCATAAAAATTAATTACTGAATTTAATTGATATTTCTAGCACTACTTTGTGATACCAATGTTTTGACTTACAGCAGTGACTAGGGGCTGATTCCTGATATTTGAGGCATTTGAGTTGTGAGAGAAATCAACACTCCACTTTGGGGAGGTGGGCCTTCTCCCTTCAGTCTGGATGCAACTGCAGTAAACATGGCTGTGTGATTAATGCATAGACCAGCATGTAAGACATTATGCTACCAACAAATGCTACTTAATCAGAAGAAAAAAACAAGATTGCTCTACAGCGACTTATAATTCTCAAAAAATCTTAAATCTTTTCAAATGCAGTGAATAAACATAGCAGCCATTTTGTCAACAGCAAGATCCCATAAAACAGCAATGAGATCAAAAATCTGTGTAGCTGTTTCTGGTAGTGATTAATGGAAAAATGCTAGCCTTGATACCTGCTCTTCTTCTAAACACCCTCATGGAATATTTAACTTTCATCGAGCTACCAAGCAGCCAGACTGGATCTTGGTGGAACAGTCTGTTTGAAGGACATCACCTCAGACAATATACAAATTGTACTAAATAACAGCTCGATTTCTGCACTCCAGTCCTAGAATGAAACTCCAATACACAGCACAAAACTTGACTAGATTATAAAACTTTCAAAGAACAAACTGTCATTCCTCAGGTGCCTAAAATTTAATGAGATCATGAAAGTACCTGTCTAACATGATATGGTTTCCCTACTTCTTCCTGCATCACGAAACAGCATTACAAGTTTTGTAGAGTGCTATTATGTCCCAGATGTTAGGAATTTTAAATTGCAAGTATATATTTGTATATGTAACATTTAAAGCTGCTTTTCACTGAAGAAATAGCTTAACTTGATTGTGGCTTTCATTGGGAAACCCACATTTAAAATCTCACGTTGAAGGTTAACAATTTGTGTCCATAAATTAGAACTCCATTTGATCATCAGATATTTTAAGTATATTGCACATGATCAGTACAGCACTATTCTCTCCCTCACTTTCCTTCATTGAGAAAGACCTGCTACAACAAACAAAATAGGTACGTATCTAGCATATCTGCTGTTATTAGGTAACATTAAGCTACTTGTATTAACAGATGATTGCTTTAAAATATAATCTATTTGGTCAAGGGTTAACCTTTTTGTGATTTGTTGATCATTTCCAGCATGCCAAAATACATTTTACACTCAGAACACAAAATTCTATATGTTCCCTATTCATGATTTGAAAGGAATTTCCTATTAACTGCAAATAAGCTATCTCCCTCATTAGCTTATTCAATATGCCACCTTAGATGTTCTAGCTGTGTGAAACAAGACCTTTAATAATCAGCTCCTAAAATCCTTAATCTCACATGAACAAGTGAATATACTGTCCTTATGAAATGTTTATTTTCTATTCTCAGTACTCTTCATAACATTGAAAAACAGTTTTCTCTGTATTCCCCCTGTTGAAATAAAAAAATTAGAAAACTAGCAAACACCATAGATGTAGTAATTTTAATTCATCCAAAGTAGTAACAGTTTCTTGGCTTGATGACTACAATCAATATTTTGTTTCTTTTAACCTAGTCAGCCACTGGCAATTAATCAAACACACTAGGCCTTGCCCTCACAGCTTCTCTCTTTCATTAATCCCAGGAGGTATCTTACCACCTGCCAGAGACAAGGAGGTTTGAACCAAGCACAGCCTATAGCTGGCTATTGAAAACCCCAAGCTCGGTTTCCATCAACACCTGTTGTACTAATTCCTTTCCCTGAATACAAAATGGAAACAGTTTGCCATGGATTAGTTTTATGCACTTTATATTTAAACACTAGCACTGAAATTAGCTTTTAATTCAGATTAAGTGCTGTAACATAAACAAAATTTTGTAACTGCTTCAAGAGGTGATTTTTTTTTATTACCATCACCGCACTGGCATTGGCAGCAAATGTGATCAGCCACCACTGGTGGTTAACTAGGGCAGGTGACTATTTATTCAGGGCACAAGTGGGCTGAACATCCCAGGCCTGTAACAGCTCTCCCCTTGCTGGAGCAATGTCTGTGGCCTTCTGTACCCTTATACCTCCCTTACTCTGGAAACTGCATGCACTATAAACAGTGAGTGTTCCAGAATAAATGGAAGTGACTCCGCAATTTAATGTGGCAGAAGTCCCTGTTGAATTTTGTTTTGAATATCTATTGATTTAGTCTGAAATTTTCTGGATTTTTTTTAAAAAGAGATTTTACTACAATAACAAGGGATGAGTGGAGCAACAGAAGAATCTCAGATTCACTGGGCTCCTAAACAAAGATCAATTTTCCTATAGTTTAATAGACTCTGATAATATCAGGAGCTGAAACCGAATTAAAATGGATACTTAAATACAAGGTCAAAATAAATTGGTAATAATGTTGATGCAACATTAAGTCGAGGAAACAAAGAGATGGAAAATGCCTGCATTCTGAGGACTAAGGGGTTAACAGGCATGCACCAAGAGTTAATACAGTTAATATCAATCCAATTATTTGTACCAAATGAACGTTGGCATTGACAAATGTAATTTTGCTTCCTGCAACACAGAGCTTAAAAAAGATTTTTGTCTAAAATAAAAAAAATGTAATGAGCTCCTGCAATAGAAAAAGCTCTCTGATTCATACAATGATACCTACCCTCAACACAACATTAATGCAATGACGACTGCTATTATGCAGGGCTAGGTGTATAAATATTCTTGTAACACTCCAAAGGTTAGAGATGAAACACTAATCATCAAATCAACAGCTGTTTGCTCCCAGCCTCAACATCAATCGTCAGCTGCTGTCGACTAACTCCCAGGCACTGCAGACAAATGGGAGCGTCACTACCGAGAAACAACACCTCTGCAATCCGCTGCAATTCAAGCAATCACCTAATGGTGCTTTTAAGTTGCCTAAAACCAGTCCATAGTGTTTCGACCTGAATTCCACCTCTTAAGTCCCTTCCATTGTGCACCCAGACAATATACATAAAATTAAACTATCATCCCAGACATACTGTCATTTCAAATAGAACTCTGGCCTGTGCATTAGCTTTCAACACTTTCTAGAGCTGAATATGAATTCCAAGAGAATAATAAAGCACATTTTAGAATTTAATCAGCCAAAATATACTTTACAATCCTACAATAAAACTATATTTGTAATCCAGTGTGTTGTTGAATTATTTGGAAAGGGCCCACCACTGTATGCCTGAAGGCAGTCTTCTTTTGCTGACAGTCTAATATGCTGTCTTCTAGTCCAAGGACAAGGCATTACCAAGTGCAGGATGACTTCTTAAAGGGGCAGTGTCTTCCTGAAGTGATCAGCAAACTTTGTTTTGTTTTGGATTTCCAGCATCCACAGTTTTTTTGTTTTTATTTTTTTTTAAAAGTGTTTGCTACACATTACAAAGCAAAGAAACAATGCAATTTATCAAGAAGAGTCCCCATTCCATCTGATTAAAAACAAGCACATGACCATTTTCACCTAATTCAGTAATCTGAAGGCGAGAGCAACCATAACATTTTCAAACTCACTGCAAAATAAAGAAAACCGAAAGAATGCAAAGCCTTCAGAGGCCTGCAGTTTAGACTCGTCCCTTCTAGGATGTGCAGCATAATATATTTATTGATTATTCTGGTAAAAAGGAGGCAATATGCAAAGGGGAAAAGATTCATATTTAGGTTCTTCAAGAGTTAACAGATTTCAATCTCACAAAACAATAGCTTAAACTATCAGCTTGCTGGACAAAAGATTTGTCGACAGCACAAATGCAAAATCAGCAACAAAGTTTCCTAGATCAAGTCAATCGGTAACAGCATTTCAATATTCAATGAAATAGTGACATCTACAAAAAGATGTGCTCAAATTTGTATTTGATTAGGAGCCTATTTTCTGCAAAACCAGGTTTAAGATTTTATGAGGGAGCTCTGCAGGGCATTGGGCTCGTTGCTGAATGGTTGAACTGCTGAACGGATTCTGAATGCTGAGTGCTAGCTGCAATTTTGAAAAAACCCTATACAAGAGCATTAAGTTGAAGCTTCCTCTCAATCCCTTTATCGGCTATGAATAATGGCAGCACCATCCAAAAAACAAAGTGTGTCGCTCTCTCCTCACAGAACAAGGTGCAGAGACAATATGGTAAGTATAAACATCCAGAAATAAAAGGAAATAGTTCACATCCATAAATTCACTTTCATTCTAGTACAGGCTGATTAGTTTGCTCATGAATGGCATATATATCAAGCCATGTTGCTGAAAGTTAAACACCGAATGACATCAGTGCTTCCACAATTCATCCTTACAGTACATGCACAAATATATACTTGCTTCCTTTTGGACAATACCTTATTTCAGGTCTCAGCCTATGGAGCTAACTCTACAGTACCCACATACTCCAGTTCCGAAACATTATCCTGTCTGAAAATTCAGTTTAATGAGTCTGACAGCAATGTCAGCAATTGCTGTCTGTGAACCTGGTTTCTAAGGTGCAGTGTGCAGTGTACTAACGGCTGCCGGCGCTTTCGTACCAGGGCTCCGACACAATAGAGCTGAAACACAAAAGGACATCCATTCACACTCTCTAATTCTCCATATTTCCAGCTGAGCCCGAGCTTTATTGAAATGTTGCTTTAAAAAAAAAACCCAGAGACTGAAATCTGAAGCCGAATTAATTGTAGAAACATCTAGTCCAAAGGGGAATTTAAGATTGAAACCAATTTCTGCAACTGGACGAAACATAATCTAAAAAAAAGTAGTTTTAATTTAAAGGCACACTCTGCCTGTAGAGGCCCAGCAGCAAAAAGGGACAACATACATCCTACCTTTCTCAGCAGGAACCATCAGTCCTGGGATAATCATCTGGAAAATGCAGCTGGTCTACAGACAGATGTCAAACAGCAGCAAGACCAGGATCAAGCTTTAATTAATTCACTATTAGAGCCAGATTCACAATAAAGAATGCCACTATTTAAAAAAAAAACAGTTTAACCACAATACAACACACATTAATCCTTTCCTTTCACAAGCTTTATGCCAGTAGGAGGACTTCACACAGTAGCAGCCATTGATCCTCATAAACTGTATTCCACACATGAACAACAGCAACAGACATTTGTCACCAAAGAGGAATCATTTCAATAAACAACATCCTCATTAAAATCTGTAGTTTGTTCCACCAAGACAAAGGACTAACACATACTGTAATTCCTGGTCGGGTTTTTCAGCAGCTCATATTGAGCTGATCTACATGCATCTAAACAAGTACTTACCAACAGCTGCTCCTTTTATAATGCCCACAGGCGCAGCAAATGATTTCTTCCACTCAGACCCAACTCAATGAATGCTATTCACACTCGTTTACTCTTCTGAGTCGACTGCACCCTCGCTCTCTCTCTCTCCCTGTTGTCTACCCGCCCACCTCCACATGGTCTTTAGACAAACAAGGCACTTGCATCACCCAGAAAAGGGCCATGTGACCCTGACAATCAACAATGAAAAGCAAATGATGAGACACTGAGGATTAGCTCAAAATCAGATTGGAGGAAGCTGGACAGCACAAGGAACTGAGTGTGGCATTACCATTGCTGAATTCAGCTTCGTTTAGTGGAATCTTCTTCCAGTGACTCCTCCTACTTGACAAGTGCACTCACTGTGGTGATATATAAAAGCAAACAACTCCAGCACTCTCAAACTGATTCTCTACTGAACCCGAAACTTGATTGCATTTCAGTTGCTGTTTGTTTTAATCTTGCCTACATACAATGAGCTAAGTGATCTAGCAGCATTGCTCTTCATCATCCTTTTTTTAAATATGTTGTAGAGTAATCTTGTCTACTATAAAAATATAACACTTTAAAACTTTTATGTTTAATCTGATTTAACAAGCTGCACAACTGAGGATTCTGTTTAAAGCATATTGTAGATAAAACATACAGTTGTCAGTTATTGGTTATACACAGTACCTATTGGATACCTTGTAGGCTTTCTGCCCAACAATAAATTGCTTTGAAAAATAACTCATTCACACTTTGGTCTTCTGCCAGATTCCTCTCCTCCCTGACCTGCTGGGGTGCAGTGCCTGTCAGCCTTTAAGTACTTCACCAAAGTAGCCATTTTTCACATGGAGACCAGAACAGACAGTGAATGTCAGTCACTCATTCTTTATGGGGGAATATCATACATCATCTTGTTCTATCCTCATTCAATATCCCCAACTGTATTTCCAGCAATGACTGGAGGATAGTAATCATAGGCCCTAATTTTCCTTTTCCATCATCAAGGGTTGATAAAGGCCAATTGTCGCATCACAGAGTCCACTCTGGTAAGATTAACTGACTCAACATAAACTGAGGATTGAACCTTGGGCTTTCTTGATGTCATAATAAACCATTGGCACGAAGTTAGTCATGGCCACCAGTGATAATTTGATTGGCAGTCAGTATTCAGCTAAAGGGTTAAACTCAGGGAGGAACACACACGTAGTTTAAGAGTCCAACTGCACCAGTGACAATAATAAAGAAGCTGGACTTCTGCCCATTAATAATGAGTATTCCCAACTCCAGCTCCCCTGCTTCCTTGCAGATGTGATATTAGTTGTGCTCTTTCAGCACTACTTGCCAAAGAACAAACCATTTTGCTCCATATGCAAGCTGACCCAGGAATCATGTGAAGGTTTTGCAGGTGCCTTTCCAGCTTTTCAGTCAAAATACAAAATCTGAAGCAGCTGAGTCCAGCATTATTTTACAAGTACATTATATCTATTAATGATACATTCACAACACATTTTAAAACTTCCTAGCTCCCTCCATTGGAGCTTTTAGGTTTTAAATAGAATTAAATTTGAAATGAAAACACAAAAGTAATCAAAAGTTCGATATTACACTATTTAAACCTGAAATGTTACCTTACCCTTTAATATTTCAATTGCAATTCTATTTCTCATATCATCCTTCAGATTTTCATTTCTTTTGAATTCTTCTAACATATTACTTTTTTTGAGGTGATTTTTCTCTAAAAGCTTCTTCTCTCTACATTTATTCCTTTATCATTCTTGCTGAATACACCTTTATCTTTTTTAATATTTGGCACCTTCAGTAGCTAAGCGATTAAAAAAAAATCATTTACGAGTTGTGGGCGTCGACTGCTAGGCCAGCATTTATTGCCCATCTCAAATTGTCCTTGAGAAGGTGGTGGTGAACTCCTTCTTGAACTGCTGCAGTCCCTGTGGTGTAGGTACACCTACAATACCGTGGGTGCACCTACAATTGATGTAATACTGAGCTATTAAAATCTGGAATATTCTAGATTCAATCTTAATCCATGCAAAGTTAAATGATTTTCGTTAAAGCAGTGACAGGAGTGCTAAAACTAAGGTCAAAGTCATTGGTTATGGAGGGGAAGATATACAGACTGTTAGAGTTCCTGCTGCAGATTGTTGTCTAGTTACCCTTGCCTTTAAGATGCAAGTGTAAGTGCATGGACACTGGATGAAGACAGCATTAGACTCAGCTGTGATCAGGCTTTCCAACTTTGATTGGAATTATCCTGGATGGATGGTCACGTGATATTTAATCATGTGGCATTTAATCACAATTAAGAATGGGCACTTGGGGGCAGCTGGCACCATGTCCCAGAGGGCAGTGCCAGGCAAACTGTATCTCAGTGAGAGCCATTGCCAGGCAAACTGACATCCCAGCAATAGTACTGAAGGCTTATGCGCCAGAACTTGCCACACCCCCTAGCCAAGATGTACCAGTACAGCTACAACACTGGCACCTACCCGGCAATGTGCAAAATTACCCAAGTTACGCGCTGTCCACAAAAAGCAAAACAAATCCAATTTGGCCAACTGCTGCCCCGTCAGCCTACTCTCGATCATCAACAAAGCGATGGAAGATATTGTCAACAGTATTATCAAGTGGCGCTTGCTTGCAATAGCCTGCTCACTGGTGCTCAGTTTAGGTTCCACCAGGGCCATTCAGATCCTGACCTCATTACAGCCTTGGTCCAAACATGGTCAAAGGAGCTGAACTTGAGAGAGGAGGTAAGAATGACTACCCTTGACATCAAGGCAGCATTCAGTTGAGTGTGGCATCAAGGAGTCTTGGCAAAATTATGTCAATTGGAATGACGGGAAACTCTCCATTGGTTTGAGTTATACCTAGCACAAAGGAAGAAGGTTGTGATTGTTGGTGGCCAATCATCTCAGCACCAAGAATATCACTGCAGGCCTTCTTCAGGGTAGTGTCATAGGCTCAACCACCTTCAGCTGCTTCAATGGCCTTCCCAGCATCGTAAGGTCAGAAATGGTGATGATGGCTGATGATGGCACAATGTTCAGTACCATTTGAAACTCCTCAGATACCGAAGCAGTCTGTGTCCAAATGCAGCAAGACCTGGAGATCATTCAGGTTTGGGCTGATAAGTAGCAAGTAACAAAAAAACTGCCTAGGACCATCTCCAACAAGAGAGAATCTAATTATTTCCCCTTGACATTTAATGGCATTACCAGTGAGTCCCCCACTATCACATCCTGGGAATTACCATTGACCAGGAATGGAATTGGACCAGCTGTATAAATACTGTGGCTGCAAGAGCAGATCAAACATTGGGAATTTTGAGGTGAGGAACTTACCTCCTGACTCCCCAAAGCCTGTCCACCATTTACAAGGCACAAGTTAGAAGTGTGATGGAAAACTTTCCACTTGCCTGGATGAGCACAGCTCCAACAACACTTAAACTCATCATCATCCTGGACAAAGCAGTCCACTTGATCAGCACTCCACCCACCAACGTAAACATTCACTCAATCTCTCCACCACCAATGCAGTGGCAGCAGTGTGTACTATATGCAAGATGCACTGCAGCAATTCACCAAAGTTTCTTCGACAACACCTTCCAAACCCGTGACCTCTACCACCTAGAAGGACAAGGGCAGCAGACGCATAGAGACACCACCACCTGTTAAGTTCCCCTCCATGCCACACACCATCCTGACTTGGAACTATATCACCGTTCCTTCAATGTCACTGGATCAAAATTCTGGAACTCTGCTTAACATCACCAAGGATGTACCTACACCACAGGGACTGCAGCAGTTCAAGAAGGTGGCTTACAATCAACTTCTCAAGGGCAATTGGGGATGGGAAACAAGTGTTGGCCATGCCAATGATGCCCACATTCTATGAAAGAATAAAGAAAAGTTACCTCGACAAGAGCCAGTACCACGCAAATTGTATCCCAGTGAGAGCCAATGGCAGGCAAACTGTTGCCCATGAGGGTCACAGGGAAATTGATATAGCCTTCGCGAAGCAGAGGAATAGCCTGTTGCCACACAAGCCAGTAAGCAGGTCAACCCACACCAGCACACCTGCTTGTTGATGATGTAGTGGTACATGCCCACAATGCCTCACAGTTTGGCCATGACGTTCCACCTCCCTGTAGGTAAAGCGCAGAATCTTTGAACTGAAAATGTGCAGACACAAAGCACAAGTGTGAAGTCACTTTCTGCCAGACTGTTAGCTATAGTGGCTGGGAGATCAATCTTTTTTTCTGGAAGATTTTGGAATCCACTGTGGAAGATTTGCCAACTGATGCACAGAAAGGACGATCACAGCGAATGAACCCAGAAGGAAAAAACAGTAAAAACTGGGAGATAAGAGTACTGGTCCGAACTGTTTTTTTCCTTCTGGGAAGGGGGTTCTATATTCTAGTCACTATGTATACCCATTGCTTTGTAATCCATTCCCTGCCACCTCTGACTTCTCTGTCTCTAATTCGTTTTCCTCCTCTTTCAAGAATGTGGCCCAGAAAACAATGGTGCCAATTTCAATTCTCTCGGAGACTGATCGAAGCTGGAAAAACCAGTGCAAGTCAGCTAGCTGATTGCCACTGAATTAAGGTTCAGCTCTTTAACTGTTACTAAGCGGGCATTTGAAGCGGCCATTAGGCAATCAATTGGTGGGGACCAGGAAAGGTTCCATGCCCACCTTCCAGCTCATGTCACCTGCACACCCAATGAAACCTGACTGGAATGAGGCTTTGGTTGGCCTGCAGATGGGATTCCCCCTCACTTTAAGGTAAGTGCAATCAGCTTATTTTTGCTCCCCTATACTGCCACCTCTCTCCCGTCCCAGCTAGCATTTTGATTTTCATGGACCTTTGTGCTAGGTACTGTTATTTATATAATTTACTCCAAGCTTAATTTAATTGACACCAGAGGGTTTGCCAGAAAGATTACATCGAGTGGAAAGATAACTGGCAGATCAGGATGCAAAACAGGTGCTCTATGCCCTCCTGCCCATAATGCAACATCTACAGAGAAGAAACAAAACACACGTTGCTTTTGCTGGGGCCTCCTCTTCACAATGATGGCTGCACCACAGACTTGTGTTGGCATCATATTAAGATATGATAAGTTCTCTACATATATAGCCCAATTAAACCAGGTTATGCTTTACTTGGTACTGCATGTCACAGTGATCAGGAGCCAGTGTTATCCATTTGGTCACAGCTGCCAAGATGTCACCAGCCATTTCTGAGGCCCTGGAAAGCCTTCCTGGGAATGATTCTGGTAACCTAACTCTCAGACTGTGAATTAGCAGAGAAGATGCCAAGTTCTACAAGCTGCTTTAAGGACACCAGTGACTACCATGCAGCATACAGCTTGAACATGTGTAGGAACAGTAATGGTCAACTGTGGTCTGGACTACATCTTGTGGCAGGCATGCTTTAGTGTTGACCAATTGGATGATGCAGGAGAGTGGCACAGATCAAAACCTTCCCCACAAGCATCTCATGTAACACAACCTTGACTTCAGTCAAGCATTGGACTGTACTGTCAGTCACTTACCTGTAGATTGGTGCTTACGCCTGTGGACCCCTTTCTCATTATTGTGACCTGCAACTTCTTAATCACTTGCCTCTTTAGCTTTGGCAAAAGCTGCTGATGTGTTGAGATACCTTTTATTGGTTTAGAGAAGCTTTCTAATTTTATATTTCTTTCTCCTACTCCAGTAACACACTCCTCTATTCGTTCCCTTTAAACATTTGGCTTACACATAGCTTTCCTCTTCTATTCATAGTGCCATTCCTCGGCCCAGCTGAGTTTACACTTGAAGTCGTGAGCAATTATGCAGAGGTTAAACCAGAAAATTGAGTGCCATTAGCACTTGAAATTGCAAATCAAATTAGAACTACTTTACAGCTGGAGATGAAAACAATGTTATTCTGTCAACGTATGCCATGGCAGCATGGCCTTAGCAGAACATAACTCATATTTTGGTAAAAAAAAAAATCCCTACTGTTTCCTGTAGCTTGCTTCCTCTGGGAAAAGACTTGCTCCAGCCTTTCACACTGCAACACTGTGCCATCTACATAGTAGCAAAGGAATAGGAGTAGGCCATTTAATCCCTCAAATCTATTCAGTTAGGCTACGGCTGATCTGTACCTTGGCTCCATTTACCCACTTTAGTTCCTTGATAGCCTTACCCTTCAATGTTAGTCTTAAAATTGTCAATTGATTCAGCATCCACAGCCTTTTGGGGAAGAGAATTCCAGATTTCGACTATTTTTTAATGTTTCTCTATTTCACTCCTGATTGGCCTAGCTCTGGTTTTCCCATTATGTACCTTGTACTGAACTCCCCCAAAAGTAATATCAAAACCCTTAATCATTTTAAACACTTTGATGAGATTACTCCTCAATCTTGTATAAACAAGGGAATACAAGCCAAGTTTAAGCCCTAGTATCATTCTGGTTAATATACATTGTATCCCCGTCAAGTCTAATGCAGGGGTATATCCTTCCTAAGGTGTGGTGCCCAGAAATGAACGCAGTACTCCAGATCTGACCAAGCTTTGCACAACTACAGCACAACTATTTCTGCTTTGAATTCTAGCCCCTTGAAATAAAGACCAATATCCCATTAGCCTTTTTGATAGTTTAAGAAGCTATTATTACATTTTGGAGATGGGGCAGCAAAATGTTAGAATGTTAGAAATTGCCACATCTATGTAGACACAATGCAATGAAGTTTCACCACCTCACAAGAGCCATGTTAGCACTGAGTAAGGGGAGACCTGCCTGAGCAAAAAGCATGTGATGGAGTGTAAAAGTTGCTTTGAAAATATTTTGGTACTTTTAAGAGAATGTTGGGTAATGTATCTCAAGGCAGGAAGAGTTTCCAATAACATCGAATATCAAAGTACAGTGTTTTAGTGAGTTATCATTACTCTCCAAAACTCACTCACTCCAACCAACCTAGTTATTAGATCATAAGCATTCATATTATTGCCTGTTGCTAGCTGCATGATACAATGTGTCTCTGAAGTCAATGGCCTATACTGCCTGTTCGGAACAAGTCAGTTAGAGTTCCCTGATTGTTTCTATTGCACTGTTGCCTCATGTGATGACGAGTCAATGAGACATGAACAGCTTTTGTTACATTTACCAAAACTAACAGTAAGACTATATAGACTGATCTGTAATATACCAGCTCTAAGAAAATTAGCAGTTGTCATAACATTAATTATTTATACCAACATATCACAATCTCAATTGCCAAATAGAAAACTAGATCCAATTCAGAAGAGTTTGATGGTTTAGCTTAACACGTTATCAATTTAGAAAACACCAAGGGAAGAAAGATTTGTGGTGTTGTTCTCACATTTGGGGTCATCCTAAGGTTTAACTGTTCATTTAAAGCCGTGCTGAATTCCAAAGCCTTCATCAGCAATGGCAGCTACACCAGATCCTTCAAACCATTGCCAAGTGACATCATTGATATGAACCTACTCGAGAATTTTCTTAAGAAATTAGGAGTTCTTAATTGAAGCAGTGATGAAGTATAGAATTTTATAGTATATCTAAGGGATTCTTATTCTGCAATGGTTTAAAGGAACAAATGAGATAAATATAACTGCAATGCACGTGCTCAATAATGAACAAAGTGTTCCATTTTCTGAATATGCTCAATGAGAACTGCATAGCTTCAGCCAAGAAGTGTCTTTGGTTGCACTAGAGTAAGTGCTTCAGATTCAGTGATTACTGCAGATTAGTAATGGACTTTATATTATTTAACTGCCTATTTATAGTTGGGTTATAGGTGAAGCTGAAATACTTAACGTTGACAATTAATTATTTCTCCCCTTCCCTTCGCGGGAAGGATGTAATATTTGGAGCATTTGACAAAAAAGTTGTTGAGAGGTAATTCAGGATGATATGTGTGGACAACCGTATGGTGATTTTATTATTTATTCTTCATCTTATCTCCATATATTTATTGGGAAAAAATTTGATCAGTAAGGAGAGTTCTGTATTTACAGGTTTACTGAAATAGTATTAATTGTACTGGTGTAACAGCTTAAATATCTATAACATTAAACTGATAGTTGAAGCAATTATAACTTTGGTGAGCATTTCATGCTAGATCATAGCAGGCATTTCAAATGAAGTCCCCAAATTAAATAATTTATACTCCTACTTTCCAGATGCTGTGAAGGACCATGAAGGAAAAGCTCCTATTAACAAAATGGAACACTGTGACTTCTTTTAAAGTCTAAATTCTTGATTGTCATCAATGATATCCTTTGTTTTCTGTCCATCCTGAACGTTTCTGTCATGTTCCACATTCTTAAATATTCCACTGTCCCTTACATGACCCATTTACACTGTGTTGCACTTCCCAGGATCCATCCACTCAACTGAACCATTATATCTGCTCTTGCAGATTTTCTTTTTACTGTCCAACACCCATGGTGTGTCCTATGATTCCATCTCCTATACTTTATCACCGACATACTACATCTTTAGGAAATCATCTAAAAACAAAGGGTCAACTTTCACCTGCGGATGCTGAAGCCAATCTCTCTAGCACCGCCACTGTTTCAAAGATTGCTGCCATATTCTCTGACTGTCTGATGGGCAGTATGCCAGCAATGAGTCTAAAGTTCCTTCAGCTTAATATTGCCAAAACAAACTATCCTCTTTGGTTTTCAACAGTCCCAATTCTGTATCTGGCTCCATTCATCATGCTGCCTAAAATGGATAGTGTGTGACGTGAGCATTCTACTGAGGCTTGTGCTAATCTTCCTATTCAATATTCAGTCAGTCACCAAGACTATGTTTTTCTACCTTTGGAACATTTCCTGTTTGTGCCCCAAAATCACTCCTCCTCTTCTGCAAAGCATTGATTCCAAGTTCTTATTATCTCTACGATTTCACCTCCAGGTCTCACACCATTTTAACTTAGATGCATATTACCACACCTTCGTCATCTCTGGATCAAAATCCTGGAACTCCAACCTAACTGCACTGTGGGTGTACCTTAACCACATGGACTTTTTTTGTTCTTTCATGGGACATGGGTGCCACTGGCAAGACCAGCATTTATTACCCATCCCTAATTGCGCTTGAGAAGGTAGTGGTGAGCTGCCTTCTTGAACTGCTGCAGTCCATGTGGTGTAGGTACACCCACAGAGCTGTTATGGAGGGAGTTCCAGGATTTTGACCCAGCGACAGTGAAGGAGCGACGATATATTTCCATGTCAGGATGGTGATGAAGAAGGGTCACCACCACCTTCACAATGGCAACTCGAGGTTAGCAGTAAATGCTGGTCTTGTCAGCATTGCATGTCAATCACTCCTGTCTTCACTAAGCTTCAGTGACTCATTTTTCTCAGAGCATGGACTTCAAGGTCTTTAACATTTACCTCCACTTCTTCGCCCACAGTTTACTTCAACAGGACATTGTAACCCACTCCCTCTGGCTCTCTTTGTGCAGATCCCTCCCAAAGTCAGCTTGTCATGTCACGTCTCTTCCATCCTCTTGAAGCCTTATTGCTTTGACCGTGATTTCAGTCTCTCCTCCACATTATCCACCATGTCTCCTCCTCAGGATCCTCCTTTTCCCTTTTTAACAGCACTCAAAGAGGCTCCTCTGTGAAGGGATACTATGAAAATAATATTCTTGTCATTGCTGCTGCTGCATCAATTCCCAATTCCGCTGTGATGTCCACACACTGGGGACAAGGGAGTCAGCAGAGCTTGAGACTGACTTGCAGAATCTCATAGAAAAGATTGGGGGCTGTAAGTTCGATTGCTCCTGAGGAAAACTTAATAACATATGACTAAGAGACAATCACTGGAACAACAGAACAGCATGAAATCTAGCATCCCTGCTCACACAGTGTTCAGTTTAGCCACTCCATCATAAACGAGCATAGTATGGATGATTGCTAAGGGTTATGTCTGAACTTCTCAAGTGTTTGAAACAATTTATGAATCAGAAATCACCATTTGCATTATTAAGTACAAATCAACAATGTTAGAAATTATAATTTGTTGTAGTTTGCAGGTTAGCCCTACCAGGATTCAGTAGTTGCCAATGGACTTACTGATAATATGAAATTTGGTATGTGGGACACGCACTTTATTATAAGTATCTGCAGTATTTATTACTCATGTATGTGACATTGTGATAAGAATTTTCAGTATTTGTTATCACTCAACAGCTGCTATTTTTACTTAGGAGTATATTACCCCAAGGTTGTGCAAACCAGCCACTGGATTCCATTGTTGAAATTATGAGGTTTAAAATATTGTTATATTTTGGGACTGCATCTTTAAATTAAGGTAAAATGAAGGGGTCATGTGACCAGTTCTGAAGTCCACCTGACAGCAAGCCTGGGTGAAGTCACTGTGACTACAGAGTTGCTGGCCAATCAGATTGTCTGGCAGCTCTCTGAGGCAGCAGCCTGTGCGCTGACAGTGGATAGACTGGGAGTCTCCAAAGTCCCAGAAAAATGTTGAGAATGTCAGGTTGTAAACAGCTGTGCTTTAAACTGTCCATTTATTTCCAAGATAAAACAGGGTTGGGGTTTCAAGGATAGCTAATCAGCATCTCTAACTGGATACATTGTCTATGTGATTCACATTGCCATGGAGGTGAGTTTTGAGATGGGAAGAGTTTCTAAGATACCCCAGAAAACGCAGAGACAAGGTTAGCCTGGCAAGATCCGGGAAAGGGAGAACAGCTATATACAGCAAGACACTGTGGTTCACCATGCAGGAAGCTCACACTTGGATCGAAAAGAATCATTTCATGAGGAGTTTAAACGAGGCTGGGAGATTAGCTTAGCTTGCGCTAGAGGAAGAATCTCCAGGGGAAAAACATCATTGAAAAATAGTTCTGAGATTAAAAGTTCCCAGGATGAGAAAGGAAAAGGACCAAAGTAAACTCCAAGGATCACCTTGTACTGGTTCCAGGAGAATTGGGTGTCTACTTAAAGTATACCTGTGAAAAGTTTTTGACTGTGCTAAAACAAAAAGGAAAATGTTCTGTTTTGTGGTTTAAAATATAAGTTGCTGATAAAAATAGTGTTTAGTTATTATTGCTTTTAGTATTTTGTTACAGTAAAAGCCTTAAAACTTGAAATCTTGCTGTGTCATCCTTCCAGCTATTAACTGCAAGCTTGAATTTTTTTTTAAATGTTATCGGCTTCTACGGGGATCGTAGCACCATAAATCATTCAAATGCTTTCTAAAAATGTTTTCATCTGCTACTTGTTAATATAAATTTCTAATGACTGAAGTAAAGCACTAGAACAAATGAAGAATTCAAAAATTATCTATTTCACAATAACATAATTTATCAATCGATTTGTCTTTTGTGTATTTTAATACTTCAATTTAAAATGTTGCTTGAAGACTGCAGCCTCTCCCAAATCCCTGGGCTTTGACTTAATACTTTTGCCAGAGTTGCAACACTATGATAAGAATTTGAATTGTACAGTCTGAACATGTGCAGTGTACCTAATTCTTCAGAATGTATCAAAACCGTTCAACTAGTTCTAGATAAGGAGTATTTTTCTTCAGCTTCTTGCGTTATCTGCGCAGTAGCTTTTCAAATCATTTCAAAAAACTAGAAAACAAATTTTAAAAATTCCACTGAGGTAAAAAATTATAGAATGAAAACTGACACTTCATGTGTGTGTCATGTACAACATAAGACACATTGCAAGAACGAACATGAGTGGACCATGTAGTGTGCTGAGCCTGCACCACCATTCAGTATAATCATGGCTGATCATTGGCCTCAACTCCCGTTCCTGCCCACCTCCTTTAACCCTCACTTCCCTGAGAGACCAAAAACCTATCTCAGCCTTAAATACATTGCAGTAGTGCATCCATAGCCCCCTGGGGTAGAGGATGCCAAAGATTTGATAATCATTTGAGTGAAAAAAATTCTCATCTCTTTCCTAAATAATCACCCCACTATCCTGAGAATGTGCCCACATGTTTTAGATTCTTCAGCCAGGGGAAATAACGCCTCAGTGTCTACCTTATTGAGCCCATTCAGAATCTTGTATGCTTCAATGAGTTCACCTCATTCTTCTAATCTCCAGAGAATATTGATCCAATTTCCTCAGCCTTTCATCATAGGACAATATTCTCATCAGAGGAACCAATTTAGTGAGCCTTCGCTGTAGCACCTTCAATCCAAGTATATCTTTCCTTAAATACGGGAGCCAAAACTGCGCACAGTATTCCAGGTGTGGTCGCAGCAAAGCCCTGTATAAGGGTTTTTGAAAGACTTCTGTATTCTTGTACTCCATCCTCTTGCAATAAAGGCCAAGAGAGAGGAAAGAAAGAATAAATGATGCTTTTTTATAACACACGTTGTATCCTTGTTTTTTATGTTCCATAAACTTTCAAAAAATATATAAAACTGAAGGAGGGAGGAGCAGAGGGAGATGAGGGTCAGAAAAAGAGGAAAAGATGGAAGAGATATGCTTTCTTCATTTCATGTTGTGTCAAAACATTAGAATTTTGAAGCCAACTGATTATCCCGCTGATATTTAGAAAAGGTCAAAGTTAATAATGCACATCTCTGAGTCAGAAATTCTAATACCTGTGAGGCAGAAGGAGAAAAGAGACAGAAAGAGAAAAATACAAATAGAGACGCACTTTTTTCCTCTCTAATTTTATCCATTTTTAAATGGTGAATCTGGAAAGCAAACAAAGCCTCTGAGGGAAGCGGATGGAACAGGAGGGCAGTGTGTGAGGCAAGGAAGGGTCAGGGGACAAGGGAGAAAGAAATAGAGGAAGGAAAATGAAGGGGAGAAAGGGAGGAAAACAGGGAGGGGAGGGGTGATGGAAAAAGTGGGAGGGGAGGAGCGGTAAGAGAGGGCAGATACTAGCCAAGGTTGGGGGGGGTGGCTGCAGAAGAAGGGGGAAGGGAGAGGAGGGTGGGATGAGAGAAACTGTTTAAAACTGTACATGCCTCTAGCATCTCGGTACCTATGCTTGGGGAGAGTGACAGAGTGGAAGCAGTGTGGATGAAAGATCAAAGAATTAGTGACCAACAGTGTGGCAATGGGAAAAGGAGGATAGAAGGTTTGAGGGTGTAGTTCAAAAGTAAAGTAGTAAAGGCTCGTAATGGGTAGGGGGAAGGGGGGTGTGGAGGAGGCAGTCAGTGATAGGAAAGTGAAAGAGGTGGAGAAAGCAATGGGAATGAGGGGAGCTGGGAGGAGGGGGTTGGTGGGGGAAACATGAGAGCCACACTCCCAGAAAGCCACATCCCAACTGCAACCTGCAGCTATTGGTAGCTCCATTCCCTGTCACAAAAGCAACAAGCAAAGATGGGATTCAGCAGAGTGCATCCCTCCACCATGCTATGCTAATTCAACATTATTACAATTACGTAGCTCTTCCATAAGGCTTTTCCCTGCTTGGTTGATACTCTAACTTCAAAGCTGAAAAAAGAAAGCTTTTTATTAAGAGCTTCCATCTCACTGACCAGGCTTCATGCCAATCCATTCAACAGCCTGCCCTGAAAACTCTGCTCACATTTTGACAGCTGTGACAAATTCTACCACAGCAGTACACATCGTTCTAAAACAGTTGTCAATCAACAACATTCTAAATAAAATGACCCACGACATGCTAAAAAGTCAACTTGCCCTATTTCTCAGTCTTAACGGGTCCTTTAAAAAAATTCCAGGATCTGGAGCCACATTTTTGCCAAAAACTAATCAGTTTTCCCTTGGGCCATATCCTGTGTACCAAGTTTTGTTGAAATCTGTCCATTAGTTTTTGAGATTTATTGTTTACAGACAAACAGACTAACAAACAGACGCAAAAACATTACCTCCACCCACCTTCAGTGGCAGGCAGAGGTAATGACACCTTCATCTTAAAGGAAATAGGTAAAAGCAGAGAACACAGATTAAGACAAAAGCAAAAATAATTAACAGGGTAAGTAAACAAGAGGCATCAAACATATGAGAGAATAACCATATGCTCTAACTTAGCAAGTGTAATGTCACAAGGGATAGATTAGGAAAGACTCTAAAATTGCTAATTGTGAAACTTTTAAAATAGATTAACCGTGTGTGTCTACCCATCTCAGTCATTTTATGCTGAGTCAGTATGGGGATTTAGCCTTGCACCTTTCTTTAATTCCCTGTTGTATGATCCCATCACTTATTTGTTGATGTGACCTACAGGGACAAAACCATCACAACAGTTTATATTTGTAGGAATAAGACATTGCCCAAATGTTTTAAGATATATGAATGAAGATCTTAAGAAAATACATCAGTAAAACCCATTTAGGCTGAAACTGTACAGGACATCTTTTATTCAAGACATGCCCGAGTGCAGAAAGAAAAGAGCGGTTTATTAAGTTTATGGCAAGTGAAGGAAGACCTGGAACAGGGTCATCTTACCACAAGGTGAGAGAATCAGTTGCACTTCCTGCTACTTTACCTTAAACTCCAGATTTCCCAGAGACACAGGCTGATCGATGAAACAGGTGAAATGTTATCTTAACAATAGATAACCACGCAGAAAGCTCAGTAATTCTGCAGTTTGCAGACACAACAGGGTCATAACTAGATTCACTCTGTGTCAATCCGTAACTACTATTAGGACAAAGAGAAAGAATGAAAACAGGTGCACTTGGGAAATCTTTTATAATAACCTGTTGATAGCTAGCTAGAAAACCTTGCAAAACTACCACAAGTGGAGATATAAAAGGGCGTGTTCAATGCTCATTTGGTTCAATATAGATGTTTCCCAATGAGACTTTCAATACCCACAAAGTAGTTTTCGTAATTAATTTCCACGGTGTCATCTTGCTCTCATGAGTGTTGGGGAATGCAATTTTTTTGTTAGCGGAGGACCTGAGCAGTCTATTTTAAATAGATGCAGATGCTGACAAGCACTCATCGATTAAAAAAATAACTCAAGCAGAGAGCTCCAATTCTCAAGTCGATGCATTTTCTGCAGCAGAATCTCTGGAATGAATGAGAAGAGACTTTTAACAATTGTAAACAGATTTAAATTATAAAGCGATTTAAGTGGGAAGTCGAAGAAAAATCAACCATATATGCACAAAGACTAAAGTTGCTAGATTTGTGAGATTGTACTGATGAGTATAATATGCTTGAGAAGATAGCCTTCCAATTCAAAGTGCATTTTGTTTGGATGGAAACACCTTTAGCCAGCCGATATATTTCTGAAATCTGTGCATGAGGCTCAACTATACAATACAGGATTAAGTGTGAGACCTAGATGTGAAACCATAAAGGATTAGCATACAGAATGAGATTTCAAATCCGAAGGATACCAGAATATTCCAAACTAAAGAAAAAAAATTCAGACAGTATTAGAAGATTTGCATAGTTTTAATGAAGGGGTTTGTATGTGAAACAGGCTTGGGGAAACGTCAAGCTGCTAATCATACTGCTGTCGTGACCCCAATGATTCATCTGAAATCACAGACATGTTACTATAAATTAGATTCTCTGTTACCATGACAAAGCAATTCCAATTTTTATTGCACTACTTACTGCATATTAATATACTGCAACAGACTGGTGCACTCCCTGGAATCCTAAAATTATACATTATTGATTTGGCTACTCAGACCTGAATGACTAACATTTTGTATGGTAGTTACTGGCTCCCTTAATGCCCGAGTTCCAGCACTTGGCCAGTAAAAGGACTGAAATTCTTGTGGGTTTTAAAACCTAAGAAATAAGGTTTCATCATTACACTACCATGTATATAAGAAAGTTTATAAAAAATAGCATCAATTGTGAGACAGGAGAACAATTTAAAAATCTTGATAATGCAACAAAAAGAATGTTTACTAAGCTATAATGAATACATATAGCCTACTCAGTGTAATAATGACCATGACCAGCTAACATCAGCTGGCACATCACAACAACATACTTTATAATTTATTGATAGAATGAATATATTGATTTTTTTCAGATTTCAATGGTGCACCTTTTCTGATCTCTCACCACTGCTTTGACAAGACTTTTAAAAATGCAGACTGAAAAAAACGAAAGAGGGGGGAAAAAAAGGAAAATCATGGCATCCAGTTCATTAAAATTTAGCTGGGCAACCCAACCTGCATTGCGGAGAGAACACAATGCAAGCGCCACGCTTCCTCCTGAATTTATTTCAAAGCCCTTTTGTTCTGAAAGCATCTGGACCTGATCTCAGCCTATTCCTGTCTGTTGACCTTCTTTCAATGCTGCACATCACCACTGAAGTGAAAAGAAGGTCCCAGTGTGCTGCTGGGCCTCATGTAAAGCCTGCGAGATGAATTAAAAGCACCACAAGCCATCTGTTCCCTAAGACAGGCTACTGCTAAACAAGTTCTCTACTCATGCACAACCCCAAGCTGCTAAACCTCACTAAATGCACTGCATTCATCACCACTGCACTGATCGTACAAAAAGCTTCATATTGCCAAAGATCACAATATAAAACAAATTAAAATGGCATAAAATGTACCTATACACCCACAGTTGCCAGAATCCTACGAAATTCAAAACCTGCATGGGGAATTAATCCTCTTTAAGTGCGATCGTATCTCAAACCTTTCAGAAGAACGCTTTGCAGCCCTGCAGTACCGAATGCCGAGGGATGACAGAAGCAGGGGTTTACTTACATCAGGGCTGCTGCCACACAACAAAAGATTTCAGGGAAGAATAATCTTCCGGCAGCTGACAGTGCAAAAGGGAGAAGTGCAGCAGCCTCGCTTTTAGATCATTCATGACATTTCTAGTACATGACAACAATGCCCATCTGCACAGAATTCAGACTTGCAGGGTGAAAAAGACATGCCAAAATAGTCCTGAAATTTGGACAAGTGTTTAAGAAGCCAGAAGCAGCTGTTCATTTAAAAAATGCATATGCAATGAGGTAATTATATTCTTCTGTAATATTATTTACACATCAATGCTTTGAATACAGGTAGGAATGAGTTACAGGACAGAAATGTAATCTTGAGGTTCAAACCACTGTAATGAACAACGATCAAACAGAAGCCATTCCAACCCCCAAAACTGGACATTTCCCTCCCCCTTTGCCAAACCATCTTGCTTTCCCAATTAGCCATAAGGAGTCGGTTGATCGCTAAGGGCAGATTCAATAATGTCCCATGACCACCAGGATGAATGTAAGGGTCTGGAGAAAACGACCATCTCGCAGCTTTGCCAAAAAACTGGCAATTATTCTTATAGAGATCCCATTTATAGGTTCTGAGGAAAACAATCAGTTTGACCATTTCTGAATGTTTTTCTCAGAGTTAGGAGAATTTTGCAATTTACTTGCAGTGCCAATAATAAATAACTTCAAAATACTTTGTCAGCTTCTAAATATTATGAGAGAATTATCCATTGGCACTTTTTTTTTTACACAAAGGTATAATTTGACTATATTGACTTGGAGTCAAATATTCAATCTCTCCATCCACTAAAGAAAGAAAAACTAAACTTGCATTTTTATAACACCTTTCACAATCTCAGGATGGTTTGAAGTGCTTTATAGCCAATGAAGTTCTTATGAAGTGTAACCACTGCTTGTATTATAGAAAAAGTACAGTGACCAGGCAAGTGTTTTCATACCTTGAATCCTTCTGTTTAAAAGAGTTTTGCTTTAGCAAGTTTTAGACAGGGTGGCTGGTCAGATCAATAGCCTTAAGAATGGAGAGTTATCCTAACTCTGTACTCCACAGAACAATTTTCACTCAGAAACTAGAACTGCTCCCGAGAGCACAAAGGTGAGTAAACACCGGACTAAAGAGACGTTTTCAGCCATCTCTCAAAGGCCACGAGGTTGGATTTCTGCATTTGAGTCATCACTGTCAAGTACTTTGAAAACTTTTTCTGTCCAGCTTTTGAATCCAGAGGTTTGTTTCTTCATTTGTTTGATGTGATAACTGCGATCCAGCAGTATCTGAAGGTCAACATCTTCTTCAGTGGGCCTCTCTGCTTATAATACAATATATTTACAGCACTCCTGCTCACATATATGAAGACAGCAACAGTAATTGTTTTATTCATAGTGGATGAAATCTGGATCTGTACAGAAGATGATTCAGATAGCGCACTGAAATTGACTTTTAAACTATACAGTGGGAAATCACTGTTCAAGATCAGTATGAGGCAGACCATAATGAGGCAGGGGTGAAGGGAAACCCAGGAAGCCGACCTTCGGGGGCAGCAATGGGTGCAGGGGGCCCAGAAAGGAGTGAGACCTAGCAGGCTTCAAACTTGGCTCTCTCCTCCACCCACCGCATCCATTAATTGACCATTTAAGGGCTTCTCTCCAACGCCTCCCCTGCTGCTCTTAAAATTGCAGTGGGGTTGGGGGGGGGTGGGTAAGTAGGCACCAGGAAAGGCTCCCATGTCATTATGCTAATTTTACACCCCCACCCACCTGCCAACCTGCCCCCAGAAGAGCATAAATTTCTGTGTCAGGATTCAGTTGACCAAGCTTTTGGTCATCTGGCCTAATATCTCTTTATGAGACTGAAAATCAAATTTTATTTGATAACACTCCTGTGAAATGCCATGGGATGTTTTACTATATTAAGTGTGCTATATCAATTAAAGTTGTTATTGATGCCGTCTACAAGACTTGTACCACAGTTGAATTTTGATCTCTGTGCATTTGCGGAGACTAAATTACTTTTACTGAAAGGTGCACAATATAGCCTGCACTGACCAATTTACACAGCTCCCGTGGAAATGATAGCCATATGTTAGAGCCAGCAAATACAATAAAATTGTAGAAATTACTTATGCAGAACAATCTGTGCTGCATGTTCTTAACATCTTCACTTTAAGCAGAATTTAATTAACACAAACAATACAATCAGAATTCTAAAAGCCCATACAATGAGATCCTTATTACTCATTACAACAAACTAAGTATTGAAATGAAATCACTTTCCTTTATTTTGAAAGTGTGAACATAGGCTCCAACAGTAGCTGTTGCCTGAGCCGAATGGAGCAGGTCTCAAATTCAGTCCTTGTCCTCTGTTGAATTGGTTCTTTACAGCTGTGATAACAGTAGGGAGGTGTGACAATTGGCTTCAGTGTCCGTTGACTGCACAGGAGGAGAAAATCAGTAAAGGGTCCTGCTCCTGGTCTCTGCCCTTGCTGGACAAGATTGTTGTGTGAAAAAAATCAGGCTTGGTTATGTTAAATGAACTGCCGATATTCAATATCTATAGTCCCACATGTAGGTGCTTGAATGGGATATTAGGGAGTTATCAGAATAGCCCAGCTGGAGTCAATGCTTCAGGCAAAAAAAGGAAACAATTGGGCTGAGTGGGAGGAAAGAGATGTTTAAATTGAACATATTGAGCTGGATCATTATTAGCCACCCATTCTTCCTTAAAACTGCAACGTTAACCTGTAATTAAGATTCCATCATGGAGTTAGAAACACATAACCTAAATCTCTCATCCCCTCTATTTTTGCTGCAGAGGTTATACGTTATTATTGCAATTAGCACACTTATGCTGTTGACTTCTAACCTCAAGCTCTAGCTTTATTATTTTCAAGAATATGAATCAAAAAGTGGGAGGGGAGGACATCACTTGCGTACATAAGCACATCATTTTTGCACACACACAGCACCGTTTTTAGAGGCAGCCATAGTGAGTACACTCAAATCGCAACCTCCTACTACTCCATCCTCACCAATCATCACTTACTTCTGAAATTGATATGCTGAAAAGTCAAAGTTATTACCCTTCTTTCCAAATCTCTCCACAGGCTTGCCCATTTCAACTGGAGTGAGTTCCACCAAATGTGAATTCCAACATACAACCTTACTTCATCAATTCAGGTTACTATTTCCTTCTTATTCTGTTGTACCATCAAACAAATCATCAGTCACTGTACGGCTGCATGCTGGAACTCACTCCTTAAATTACTATACTTTGCCATTTCTATCAAAGCCCTTAAGAACCTGTCTCTTTAACTGTTCTTCCAGTAACCAATTTCATTCTCTCTTGAACGCTCAGTATTTTCTATCCTCTCACAGTTAAGATAGCCTACATGTCGGGCACCTTCACTCCCTCCACCAGTGGCGAATCATGGCTACAGTGTGCACCATCTACACGATGCACTTCAGCAACTAGCCAGTGTTTCTTTGACTGCACCTTCCAAACCCATAAATTCTATCACCTAGAAGAACAAGGACAGTAGATGTAGGGGAACTCCACTATCTGCAAGTTCCCCTCCAAGTCACACACAAGCATAAGTTTTAAATTTATCGCCATTATCTTCACTGTTGTTGGGTCAAAATCCTGCAAGTCCCTCCCTAACAGCAGTGTACCTACACCAAATGAACTGCAGCAGCTCAAGATGGTAGTGAGCAAGGACAATTCGGGATGGTCAACAAATGCTGCCCTTGCCAGTGACATCCCATGAATGAATAATTAAATTCTACAAATCTAAGTTGATGTTTATATCCTATTTCATTGACACCAGAATTTCAGCCAGAGATAATAATGAGCAAATTAAATTTAGTCTGAGATTCTTAAATGGGTTGGGTGGGATGGGAGTTTGGCATTGTTATGCAACAGGGAGCCAATTATTGTATATTATGGGGCCTTCCTGTGCAGATTACTGCAGCCGCTGGCCGTCCCCTGGAGGGATTGCTTCTCCAGGATCATGGCCAGGCACCTGCGGCTTTTTAAAAAGTAATTTACCTTTGTTTTCCCTCACTGCAGATCAACAGCTCCCAACTTGGTCAGTGCAGCTGTTGGTTACCAAGTGCTGAAGGCCTTTTATTGGCCCTCCAGTGTTGGGAGCCCACCAACCACACCCAATTGGATGGCAAACCTGCTCCCTGGCCTTTAACTGGCTGGAGCATTGAAGATTGCAGTGGACATGCCTAAAGTACGCCTGGAGGGGTCAGCCCGGAACTAGTCCATTTCCAGTTCCTGACACCGATTGAAAATCCAGCCCTTAAATGTAAATGCACTTTAGCAATTTTTAGTAACTAAGTGAACTGCTCCTTTAGAGAACCAACAGAGACACAATGGGCTGAATGGCCTCATTCTGTGCAGTAACCATTATATGATTCTCTCTTCTAGGATCTTGCTTGGTAAAGTACTATTTTAGGCGTGTGAAATTTTCATATTGTGTCCACTTGAATCTAAGGATCTGTGCTTTGGTAGACTTAATTTGAGATAATAAAATATGAACATCAAAATTATTGTCTTAAGTACAACTCTTCCTATTTTTTATTGGTATATATTAAAGTAAACCCTTGAGCAGCATTGTATCTGCATGTAAAGAAAATGTTACAATATCCCAACTATGGGATAATTCAAGACCTCTAATCACCGTTTGATCCAACAAGTATTGCCAATTTAAGGCACAGTATAACTTATAGATCTGTAGTATATATTCAAAACATAATTCATAACACAATTAGAATAACTACATAACTATATTGCTTTGTAATTTTTGGAATTGGTAATTAGAACTTTTTAAACAGAAAATGGTGGAAATACTCAGCAGGTCAGACAACATCGTGAAGAGAAAAATGGAGTTAACGTTCCAGAACTGTGATCTTCCATCAGAACTAGGAAAAGTTAGAAATATAATAGGTTTTGAGCAAGTGAAAAGGAAAAGTGGTAGAGGAACAAAGGGAAGGTCTGTGATAGGATGGAGGCAGGAGAGATGAAAGGACAAATTATTTCATGATGAAAAGCCAAAGGGAGTGATTATTAGGACAAATAAAGAAATAAAAGATGTGGCTTGAAGAGGTGTAAATGCAGGATAGCAGTCATCTAAATTCAAATTTAATGAATTAAGACTGAAACAAAAGAAGAAGCCAAAGCAGCAAAAAAATGACAAAATGAAAAGGGGGCATGTTATGGACTGTTATGTGGACCTCTGCATGATTACGGAGGGTTTGGGTTGAAAATGATCCTTTACAAGGTCTACCAATTCGCTGAAGGTCTTTGAATCAGGAGTGTTCGGGGCCATCAAACTATGGATTAAATTATAAATTTTACTCCTACGCACACATAGGAGAATTACTTTCCTTTTCTCCTCCACTGTTATTTCATTTGCTTGAAAAAAATAAACTGAGGCATTTTATATATTGATTCCAATTCTCTGTGGATGAGTCGAAGGGGTTGATCCTGCCAAAAAGTGGCATACCTGGTGAGTATGTTTTCCCTTCCTTCTGTTTAAAACAAGATGCTCACTGGGTGAGGGACAGCACCGGAACCAATTTATCCTCGTTGCCAGTTGTTATGGACTTGATTTTCCAGACAGGTTTCTCATAAGAAACAGTGCACTTTATTTACAGGGCTTCAGCAGCAGTTACATGCCTCCATCAAGAACCACAACTAGGCACAGACTCCACTCCTAAGATTCCCCGCGCTTCTGGCTGATTTGTTCACACTGTCACGTGATAGTAAACAGTATAATAAGTCTTAAAGCTACAGTCGCTACATTCCTTAAAGCTACAGTTACTACAGGGCAGAAGTTACGATCTAAAATTTTTCACTTCAATGCTGATTCCAGAAGGCTGTAAAGTGTCTGCCAAAAGATGAGGTGCTATTCCTTGAGCTTGTGTTGAGCTTCACTAGAAAAGTGCAGGCCAATGACAGTAAAGTCAGAGTGGGAGCAAGATAGAGAATTAAAATGACAGGTGACTGAACTCAGGATCATGCTTACAGGCAGAATGGAAGTGTTCCACAAAGCAGTTACCAGTCTGTGTTTGGTCTCAGTCTGTGTTTGGTCTCCTCAATGTATCTCCACAGATACTGCCAGACCTGATGGGATTTTCTGTTTTTCAGATTTCCAGCATCTGCAGTTTTTTTGCTTTTGTATTTTTTTTTAAGTTTCTCCTGCACATTAGTTTAGAAATCTATGCAAATCAGTTTTGTCTCAACACCCATTCAATCATGCACCAGCAAATTGATGCTTTGAGGAGTAACTGAAATATTTCAAAATATTAAAATAATTGAGCAAAATACAAAGACTTTTCTGAAGTGAAGCTTAATGAACTAATTGGCAAAGATTCAGCACTTTACTGTCGATTGTTACTGCTTTTATTACTGCTACTTCCTGCTGAGAGCTCAGATCGCCACTTTTTTGGGGATGTGAAGCACTGCAAGAGGGAACAAAAGCTATACCTTTTGGTTCTCAAGTACCATTTGTCAACTGCTGCAGCGATTGCACACCTTCCTAAATCATCTCTTCTGGTGACCAGTTGCACCAACATTTCTGGAGACAGAAAAGGTAATGCTGGTGTTTACTGGCCTTTAAATCACTTGAAAATTGTATTTTTCAAAAAAATACAGGGTTTAATAATCTAACCACATTTGTCACTGACCAAGCCAGCTGGATTTGCAAGTCACATGCACTCTGAAAATAGCAAATATTATGTGTAATATACTGTCCAGGGCTCCATGTTAATTCCCCAGGCCTGCAGCAGTAGTCATGTTATTAGACAAAGCAGCATTATCTTTTATTTCAATGAATAGAAACACAATCTATATAAAAAAATGTTTTATCATTTACCCTTGTACTTATCTTTAAATAAGCATTACAGATGCATCAGCATCTTATCTTAATTAATGAAACAACATACAATCAGGTTATAAAGGATATCTCTAACATAAACGCTTACATGGGTTTAAACAAAATGCCCCCAGCGTAACTTTAACCTATTTTTATGATTTCGGTATTTCTTTCCCTTGTTTCATAGTTAATTAATAAAGTTCTACGGATGTATAGCGCTCAATGGCTAAATGCAACTGTTATTTGTTAAATAATTCCAATAACAACTGAAAATGTATAGTGCTGAACAAGCAGATCAAAAGTAGAAATCCAACAGAACCCATATTGTGTGTCTGCAGCCTTCACCATGCTGACTAAGAGGTCCTGGGCTCAGAAAGAACTACATTAAAGTGTGGTTAAGAAAAACCAAAAGTTACCATGCTCCATTCTGTGACTCCAAAACTGCATCATTATTGAGCTTATCTATCATTTATAACAAGCAATGCAAAACAATGATTTTTCAAATTCATGCAGCAACTTTGCCCTTTCTACATTAAGTGGTATTCAGGCAATCTAGTTGAAAATATGTAAGGCTGTTCTTTCCAGAGCCTTGATATATTGCCCCCATGTGGTTCATCTCCAGGTCTTACCAAAGTGTAAAGTCACGACCAAAAGCCTAAAAGCAATATTTCGTGACCAGCAGTTGAGATTTGGAAAAATATTCCCCCGCCAACCCTACTCAACAACCTAATTTTTAAAAAAAATTATACAGCAAGCAAAAGAAAAGTACTGAGGGCTTCCGCTTAAGCGGATGGTCATTAGCTGTCATAATAAGTATAAAACAAAGTTCCAAAAATACTCAGGTGATTCCACAAGTAAATGCATCGTATGAGCTGGGGGCTAGGTGAGCCTAAAAGGTGGCAGGGCAGTCTCTGTTGAGTTTGGCCAGGGCTGTCCAATTTGTAACCACAAGGGGGGCACATTTTAACAGACATGCAGGCCGCAATACTAAATGGCTTTCACCATTTCAGCCGCACATTTTTTAACCATGCTACCATCACTGAATAGCTTCTTCAAATTTGCTAAATCAACTGCCACTGCATAAGATACTGCAAGTCTTGCTGTCTGCACCTCATTCATTGAAGAAAAATATCCTGTTTGTATTTTCAATTACTCTTTGTACACTTCATCCACAGCTACTCTGGACATTCCTTCATGCCTTTTGAAATGTTCTTTGCATAATGTTTTCTAAAGATGCTTCACATTGCACATTTTTTGAACAGATGTAACCTGCATACAAACCAAACATTGAAGTTTCCATAAATATTTGTGGTTAAAAAATCTCTCTCCCACCATTGTTGAAATGTTGCGTTTTCATCTTAGATTTTACGTTCCGTTGTATAAGACAAGAACACCAAAACCTGCAATGCTGTTGTCAGGACAGCCTTGATGTGAATGCATGGAAGTCTTATTTTCTCAACTAATTACGTGGCAAATTGGTGGGAAGATTAAGAGACATGTGAACGTTACCATGGAATGGTCCAGCACTCCCTCCATATGGGAAAACATGATGGAACTTTAAGCTATTAATTGCTGCTAGAGTCTAAAAATCAATATTAATCATTCCAGGAGAAACTAATGATAAGAATTTGATACATACCTAGGAAATCTCATGGGCAGCACACAAAACCCTTCTGGCCATCAGTTGGAAGGTCCTGAGTTAGACCTTCTTAACTGGGCAGTGATAGGATGTCACGATGATGTAGAAAGGGGAGGGACATGCGTACACAGAACTGCCAGGATAAGACCATAAGACGATAAGACATAGGAGCAGAAATTAGGCCATTTGGCCCATTGAGTCTGCTCCACCATTCAATCATGGCTATTAAGTTTCTCAACCCCATTCTCCCGCCTTCTCCCCGTAACCTTTGATCCCCTTACCAATCAAGAACCTATCTATCTCGGTCTTAAATACACTCAATGACTGGCCTCCACAGCCTTCTGTGGCAATGAATTCCATAGATTCACCACTCTCTGGCTAAAGAAGTTTCTCCTCACCTCTGTTCTAAAAGGTCTTCCCTTTACTCTGAGGCTGTGCCCTCGGGTCCTAGTTTCTCCTACTAATAGAAACATCTTCCTCAACGTCCACTCTATCCAGGCCTTTCAGTATTCTGCAAGTTTAAATCAGATCCCCCCCTCATCCTTCTAAACTCCATCGAATATAGACCCAGAGTCCTCAAACGTTCCTCATATATTAAGCCTTTCATTCCTGGGATCAATCTCATGAACCTCCTCTGGACCCTCTCCAGGGCCAGCACATCCTTCCTGAGATATGGGGCCCAAAATTGCTCACAATATTCTAAATGTGGTCTGACCAGAGCCTTATAAAGCCTCAGCAGCACATCCCTGCTTTTATATTCTAGTCCTCTCGAAATAAATGCCAACATTGCATTTGCCTTCCTAACTACTGACTCAACCTGCAAGTTAACCTTAAGAGAATCCTGGACTAGGACTCCCAATTCCCTTTGCACTCCAGACTTCTGAATCCTCTCCCCATTTAGAAAATAGTCTATGCCTCTATTCTTCCTACCAAAGTGCATGATCTCACACTTCCCCATGTTATACTCTTTGCCCATTTTCCTAACCTGTCCAAATCCTTCTCCAGCTTCCCCGCCTCCTCAATGCTACCTGTCCCTCCACCTATCTTTGTATCATCTGCAAACCTAGCCAGGATGCCCTCAGTTTCTTCATCTAGATCATTAATGTATAAAGTGAAAAGTTGTGGTCCCAAGACTGACCCCTGCGGAACTCCACAAGTCACCGGCCGCCATCCTGAGAAGGACATGCTTATCCCCACACTCTGCCTCCTGCCAGACAGCCAATCTTCTATCCATGCTAGTACCTTGCCTCTAACACCATGGGCTCTTATCTTACTGAGCAGCCTCCTGTGCGGCACCTTGTCAAAGGCCTTCAGGAAGTCCAAGTAGATAACATCCATTGGCTCTCCTTTGTCTAACCTACTCGTTACCTCCTCAAAGAATTCTAACAGATTTGTCAGGCATGACCTCCCCTTGATGAAACCGTGCTGACTTTGTCCGATTTTACCATGCACTTCGAAGTATTCTGAAATCTCATCCTTAATAATGGACTCTAAAATCTTACCAACGACCGAGATCAGGCTAATTGGCCTGTAATTTCCCGTCTTTTGCCTCACTCCCTTCTTAAACAGGGGGGTTCATTAGCGATTTTCCAGTCCTCTGGGACCCGCCCTGACTACAGTGATTCCTGAAAGATCACCACTAACACCTCCACTATCTCTTCAGCTATCTCCTTCAGAACTCTGGGGAATAATCCATCTGGTCCTGGTGATTTATCCACCTTCAGACCTTTCAGTTTTCCTAGCACCTTCTCCTTGATAATGGCCACCATACTAACCTCTGCCCCCCAACTCTCTTGAACTTTAGGGATGTCACTCGTGTCTTCCACTGTGAAAACTGACGCAAAGTACCTATTCAGTTCCTCCGCCATTTCTTTGTTCCCCACTACTACTTTTCTAGCGTCATTTTCCAGCGGCCAAATGTCCACTTTTGCCTCTCTCTTACCCTTTATATATCTAAAAAAACTCTTGCAATCTTCTTTAATAATACTGGCTAGTTTACCCTCATATTTAATCTTCTCCCTCCTTATTTCTTTTTCAGTTGTCCTCTGTTGGTCTTTGTAGGCTTCTCAATCCCCTGGTTTCCCACTGCTCTTTGCCGCATTGTATGCTTTCTCTGTTCATTATCAGTGTGCAATGCCCCTTCACCTCATGCACAAATGTGTTAGCTCAGATGAAATGACAGTTGGCATCAGGCTGAGATGTGAGAGTTTCCAAAGTGAGACTATCTACTGACAATCACTACTCATGCTCACATACATAAAAAGCACACTTCAGTATCAGTGGGAATACTCACACTCATGGAAGATTTTCTCAATGAAGTCACTATCATCAGAAGATAGAAGCAAGGCAGAAAACCACACAAGGGAGAGAGAAAAAGAAATGAAATGCCCAATTTAAAAGATTATTATCCTTTCTTTCCTTCCTGTAAGAAAAGGAATGTTAGGAATCTGAAATCATCTATGCCAAACTTCAGTAGAATTAACAGGCAGTGTTTCAGTTTCATCTGAAAGTCTATAAGCTTTACACAAGAATTTTTTTTTTTTTACTCTCTGGATCTGAGGCTGTTAGTATCAATTGTCACATCCTTTGGAGGCAGGATGAAGCCTTTCAGATGGGTTGGAGAACAGGACCCCAGCCTGTCTGAACAATCAGATCAGTTAGACAGCTGGAGTGATGGTTGTTCAAACTATTCTGATCAAATGGAGGGCAGCACTTGAACACTGTCAATCAAATTATTTGGAGGAGTAGATAATACTCCATTAGAAATCCATAAGTCAGTAGCAGGATAGTACCAGAGGATGTCCTAACCAACCAGACTACATTTTCTCCTATTATCAGTTGTGGCAGAAAAATGAGCTGCTGGCTTCAGGGGGTCAAATTACTGGTGTGTTTGAGAAGAAATTCATTTGCATTTATATAGCACCTCAAGAATTCCCAAAGGATTCATAACCAATGAATTACTTTAAAAGTTCAGTCACTATTCATATGTCTGCCAACACATGCAGCAAATATGTATCTAGCAAGCTCCCACAAACAGCAAGTGAGATGAATGGTTGGTTCATTCATTTTCAGGCAGTGCTATTTGAAGGAGGAAAGCTTGTCAGCGCATAGGGTGAATCCTCTGGCTTTCTTTGAAGAGTGACAGAAGCTCATTGACATTCACTGAAGCAGACAGATGGGTATCAGTTTGACATCTCATGTGAAGGCAATGCAGCACCCCCTTAGTACTTCACGGAAAAACAGTTCAGATTCATGCTGGGCTCAAAACCACTATTAGATTTTTCAACTTTTACTATTCGTTATTCTAGACTATTCAGTTCCTCTAACACACTTGTGGACAAGCCTCTACTCTCTGCCTTTCAAATGTTCAATAATGCATCATTTATAATAATACAAGAAACTCTAGTCTATTAATGATTTATAAATGACTGGAATGATTCTTATACTTCTACTGGATCTATTTCAATAAAGGATAGTGCAGCACATCAAATCCTCATTCTTTAACATTGTGACGCTCTAAAGTGAGAGGTACTGATTGTCAATGGTCTAAAGTTAGGTTTGGAGCTATGGTTGCCTCCTATGCCAGACACTATAAATTTGAATGACCAGGAGACAGACGTTATTTCAAGAGTTGCTCCTTCTTATCTCATGTCATTATTCCACAGATTATATGCTCTTGAGCACTAAACATTCAAATGTATTAATTGTTACGATAATGAGGTTTATAAAACGACTATGTTTTGGGACTGTGTATTTAACTTAAGTTAAAATGAAGGAGGCCACATGACTTGTTTTGAAGTCTTTCTGACAGAAAGCCTGTGTTGTGTAAGTGTTAGAGATTAAAGGGGGCCAGACTATTTTATTGCGAAGAAGGTGCAAGATGTTTATACTTGGGAGACAATAGCAGCAGCCTGTGTTAACAGTGGATAGACAGAGTCTCCAAAGTCCCAGAAAAGTGTTCAAATGTCAGGTTGTAAATAGCTGTGCTTTAAACTCCATTTGCTTCCAAGAGAAAAGAGAGTTGGGGTCTCAAAGATAGCTAATCAGTATTTCAACTGGACACAAGGCCCAAGTGATGCTCATTGCCATGGAGACGGGCTTTGAGGGGAAAAGGGTCTAAGATATCCCTTACACTCAAGCACAGTTAGTTTGCCAGGATCCGAGAGAGAGGGAGAGTACCAATAGGCAGTAGACACCATGGTTCACCATGCAGGAATGCAGGTGGGAGCTCACGCTCAAGGTTGAAAAGACTGAATTCATTAGGAGTTTAAACAAGTCTGGAAGATTCACATAGCTTGCACTAGAGGAAGAATCTCGGGGAGGAAACCTCACTGTGAAAGGCAGATCTGAACCAGGTTAAGAAAATGCTCGGAAGATAAGAATCACCTTGGACTGGTTCCGGGAGAATTAAATGTTCACTTAAAGGACAGTAATAAGTATATCTGTGAGGTGTGTTTTCAATTGTGCTAAAAGAATAGAGGGAATGTACTGTTTTGTGATATTAATATATATGTTTCCTACAAAGGTAGTGTTTAGTCAATAGTGCTTTTTGTCTTATGTTATGCTAAAAGACTTAAAATGTGAAATTTTGTCGTGTCAGCCTTTCAGATATTAACTGGAAGCTTGAGTTTTTTTAATATTATTGGTCTCTATTGAAATCGTAACATAATCAAAAATATCAAGAGACTGTTACACAGAAACAAACTTTAACATTTACAGTTCCTTCTTTAGGTTATTTAAACAATACTCCAATCTCCAACTGAAAGTATAGGAACATGATTTTGTTTTCAGTTTTCTGCCAAAGATAATTTATATCTAACAAGGTGACGATATGTGCAGCAGTGGGAAGCATGTAGAGCAGTAGGTGGCATGTACAGCAATTTGATAGACTCTTCAAGTGTTTATTTTTTCTTGTGCAGAGCATCTTATTTTCAATCAATACCTCTACCAGACGGCCTGACAGAGATAGAGAATCCAGTTACAAATCTGAAGCATACCAAATAAGGTTTCATATTCCTGATGCACCAAGTCTTTGCTCTTCGATTTTAATGGTGCCCTGTATTATGGACCTTGGATCCTCACTTAAAGTTTCTCAATTTTATAAAAGAAAACAAATTGGGACCAAAAAAGACTATACGGTGCAAAAGTTTTCTTTAAAATTAATTGCTAGGTATCGGTTGATAACAAAAATAACTCAAGCTGACATAGACATAAATCAAAACCACATCACACCAGACCCAACTACCTCCAAAAACACTAAGGAACATGAGTCAATAGGAGCTTACTGATCAAAATGCATATATCACACACACCATATGCACACATATCATATTAACTTTCTTTCAGGAAATCCACATGAACAAATCCAATAAATTCAGGATAAATAAATCCAATAAATGCAGGATAAATTCAGCAGAGTTTGGATGGTTTCAGTCCTTACAAGATAATTGAATTCCGATTATTTACTTTCCTCAGAGTAAAGAAATTCAAACCCACAACTACTGGCCCTAAAATCTGAGCTGTAATTTAATCCAGTAAGGAATTCAACTCCCTTCCTATAATCCAGAGTGCCTCTAGCCTCTGTAAACAAATCAATAACTGGACCATTGAAAGCTTTTTGTAATTAGGTGTTGTGGTCTCTTTGGACCAAAAACCAGGAATTTGTATTATACAGTCATATAGTCATTGCAGTCTAGAAGAAGGCATTTGGTCCAACAATTAACTGTTAATCAGGTCCCAAGCCAGAAGGAGAAGAATGAAACTAGATACCAATTCCTTTCATGATAATAGGTTTATTTACAGAATGTAGCATTACATATATCTGCCTTCTACTCAGTATCCCAGCAGTCTCTATATAAGTGCTCTAGATATTTAATTAAGCAATACCCTTCACCTGTCTATCTTAACAATATAATTAAAATATTAACAGATTCACATTTTTTCCTCTTTAAATGAAAACTTGATAACACACACAATTACAAAACAAATTGAAAAAAAGACAATTTTCCATATTTCATATAACCCATCAAAATACAAGACGCCCATCTTCCAGGATGCCCAACAATTTCTTTACACAATTATTCCTTTTTGTAAAACAATCAGACAATTGATGACTTGCATTGACCCATATTTTCTTGAAAGGTTTCTTTTCTTCCTAATATTTATTTTATACCAGCAAGGTCAATCCTTAACCTTTTCTCGTCACACTTTTTGCTGAATGTACATTATCCCATAGGGAATGGTTATCTACATAGCATTCAATGGGAAAACTTTTCTCAGAATGCCCTTTGTATAGGATTTCCCTCAAAATATTTGATAAGTAAAGCCCCATATTTATTGCTTCTACTTGAACCAGTGTTTTCCCCACTAAGTTACTTTGCACAACCCTTCTTATATTCTTGGCTTCCTAGGTCAAGGGCCAACATTTTCCATTTTCACCAACCAAAAATATTATAGACCCTGCTGTACTTGAATAGAATACCCATCCGCAAGATTGGAATGGGAAATGTCAATAAAAGGATTAGTTTCATGTACTTTGGGTCCAGTCTTTATGGCTCTCTTTCACAGTATACTAAATCACCAGGATTAAAGTTTATCTCGGAAGGTCTTGTATGATGCCATGAAGTTCTTTCTCTAAAACATTTGCCTCGATGAAGGCCCTTCTCCTTGCATTAGGGACATTCAAGTGTGCAGAAAAAAAGTGGAATTAATTGTAGTCCCTTCTAGGGAAATTATCACACAGCACAGAAGGTATTTTGGGATTCCTCCTATGGACTAATTAATATGGACTATAGTTCTCAACCATTTGAAGCAAATTATTCACATGGACTGCCCACGCCTGGGCAGATGTTTGCTTGCATTTTGATTGGCCGGCTAAGATCCTATGGAGTATCTCATCAACCACTGCATGATTTCTTTCAAGAAGTCTATTGCCGAAAGGACTTTCAGCTGCAGTGCCTGCAACTACAAAGTTAATTATTTTCGAATGTCTCTAAATTTGTCATGGGCAAATCCACACCCCCGCCCCCCCATTGTCAGTCAGGAATTTAGCCGGAGCTAAATGTCCATTGCCTCTCCATTTTTCCATAAATTTATCTATAATTACTCTTCTGTCATTACCATGTATTCATGTAGAAAGACTGAATCTGATTGCCATGTCTATAAAATGCAAGATGTTCTACACCTTTAAATCCAAAGCTCCTAATTCATTAAATTCTTGTGTGAGTGGGAGACATACATTAAACAATGATGGTGTCCACCCACATTTCAATATTTTTTGCATATATCATATTTTTCACTAATCTCTTCAATGAGCTTTGTGTACTCATCAACCACCATTGCATCCTTTAGTAGGATCTTTAAGCTGTGACAAGGGGATGAGCAAACTACCTATGTAACTTTAAGACAATTTGTTTTTTCCTCTCAAACACTTATCACCTGATGCCATTAACATTTCTTTAACATTCTGATTAGAGATGCTAGGTTTTGTTAAAGGGGTGCCATAATGTCCTGATTGGGTAAATGTAAATCTACTAACAATTACTTTGTTGTGTTCCAGGTCTAGTTTCATTTATGCCTTTTTCATGGAAGGCTAGCTCAGCAGCAAGAGATTCTCACCAGATGCTACATCAGTATTAAAGATGCATAGAATGAGCACTCTTTTCAGTAACCTCAATGTGTTGTCATCTCTGGACCTGGAACAAGTAGAACTTTCATATGTGTTGATCTTACTTCAATCCTTACTACTGAGTAAATCTAAATATCGTTGTAGCCAATCCATTCCACACACTGTTGAAGTGCATGCACTATCTAAAATGACAGAATCTGTGACCAGAAAACTCATTAACGGACTAAATTTTGTGACCAGTACAATTCCCTGAGACTGATTAATATCATCCTTGTGAGATTCCAAATTTTGTGCGACATGCAGTGCTTGGGCAATTTATCACAATGATATTTTGAGTCACATCTGAAGTGCCTGTTAAATGTTCCCAGGGAATTCTTAGGGTTAATTCATCTACTTTACTATTCCACTCCTGTCATCTTCTAGATCTGTAAAAAATGCCTTCATCCTAATTTTTTTGTCTTTGGTTCTTCTGTTGTACTGACTCCTGCCCCGTAACCGAACGATTTCAAAGGCCTCAATCATTAAGTCTTCCATTCTTTCTAACACCACAAAATCCCATTTGTGCCATAAGGTGCTGGAAATGACTGCTTCCCCAGGATTTTTTTTAAAAGCATCAGGCATCTGATTCAAAAGCATGCACCTTTCTGAAAATCTAACTTCAGTTAAGACCAGGAGCCTATCTATCCATGTGTGACACTTTAGTACAATCTAACAATATGAATGGAAACACTGAATAGGGAATTTCCAAATTGAATTTCTGCAATCTTTTATATAGTCCATTAAAGTCCATGATATATTCCTCTTTGGAATGACTGCCTATCTTTTGAAATCTATCAAAGTCTAGGGATGCCTTGTAGGTATCTAATAAATCATTTTCTTGTGAATTTTACCGATAAAACTTAATAGAAGCTCCAAACCTTCCTCAGTATCCAACTAACAGGCCCTCTAGCTCATAAAATACTTTGCTTCTGATCTTAAATTTACGGGAAGCGACCGTGCCTAGGCCATACCTTGTTTCCTTTTGGTAAGGATGTAACCTATGTCCACATATCCACTTCATTTTTCCATTGATCATAAAGTTCGAATTCAGAGAACATCAGTGGGTAGTCATACCTTGACAATTTACACTTGGTTTTAGCCATTCTTCACAAAAGTAACTCAAATTACAATCTTCTGACTGAATAAAAATTTCTTAGTTTCCAATCTTCACCTTTAAGCAACCATTCTCTGCTACCATGTTTACTGGATCCCAAGCCAGATGGCGAAGAAAGAAACTAGATACCAATCCTTTTCTCGATAATGGGTGTATTTACAGAAAGCAGCAATACCTATGTCTACATTCTACCTACTACCCCCAGCATTCCAGCAGTCATTATTTATAAGTACTCTAGGTACTTAATAAAACAATGTCATTCACCTGTGTATCTTAGCAATATAGTTTTAAATACCATTAACATTAACTATTCTAAATTAAAGAAGAGTAAAAGGTCCCAACGAAATATCAATGTTAAGCGTTTCCCTTTTCATCTTATAAATTAGGAAAGAAAGACCCAGCTCCATTTTTCTTAGAGGGGCTAGCAAAACCACACATTGGCCTCAAGCCCAGACAGGCTTCCATTCAAACATGTGTACTGAATATACATTTGTACTAGAACAGTTAGTCTCAGCAGAAGTTTAAAGGGCACAAGATAACTACAAATCAGGAAAACCATTTGGTGCAGGTATCTCGGAAGGTTGTGGGGCAATAGGAGGGGGTTACAGAAAAAAGGGAGGGGGAGGCGATGGAAGGATTTGAAAACATGGATTTAAAATTTTTAAAATGAAGGCATTGCTCAACCGGGAGCCAACGTAGATCAGCAAGTGCAGTGATGATGGTGAACAGGACTTGGTGTAAGTTAGGGCAATGGCAGCAGAGTTTTGGATGAATTTGAATTTATGAAGGATGGAAGGTGGGAGTCTGACAATCATACATTGGAATAGTCAAGTCTAGAGGTAGCAAATACACGATGAGGGGTTCTTTTGAAACTTGATGCGACATTTCTATTTTAATTGCTGCATCTTGTCTGGAACTTTTATTTATGTATGTGTTGGTTATTTGTTGAAAATCAGTGACTAAGGAGGGGCAAAGTCAGGCAGTGGAAATAGGTGGTTCTAAGATCCAGTTAACAATTAAATAGAAATCCGAATACTTCATTTTAACCAATAGAACTACACCACAGATTTCACCTTTTTAAAACAAAACACAATTTTTAATATGAAAGACTTAAACAAAACACGCACTGTTAACTTAACAATATGGTTTATAACCATATATGTTATACACTTTCCCCAAGAATTTTCTTATAAGACATATTGCCTTAAAATTATGTACTTCTGTAAGGACGAGCCATAAGTATTCCACAGTCCTTTGAAGAATTCTCTTCTGCTCCAGCTCTTTTCAGAGGCATAACTTTAATTTATCCTCTCTTGACCATGGTAGTCTCAATCCCCTGTTCTAGTTACATTTCCAATACTTCCAAGCTAATCGGTTGGTTACTTTCTTTTGCAATAAGATACTGTGAGGCCTACTGTAGATTTTCCCATTAGCTACAAACTAGGCAATCTTCCAGCTTCTGTTCCTCACAACATTCAAACTGAGATTTAGCCTCAGCTGCCTTCCACACAGTCATGATGAGGTTAGTGTTTTACCCTGCTTAGAATGCAGGTCTGTATACCTGTTATTTACTTTGGCTAACTTCTCTTTGTGAGGTGCAAACCACACGAGGTCCACACTACAAACCACCACTAACGACCTCTCTCAGCGAACACCCAAAAAACTGAAACCAGAGAGCCTTTCTAAGCTCCACCCATCTCTATAATGACATAGCCTGTTCTAGGCTATCCTCAAACCAGCCTTCAAGTTAATTAACCTTCATTTACAATTTCTCCAGAAAAGTAAGCCTGCCTGCTGTTTTACAGCTCTATTTCCTCTATGCTGACTCTATTAAACAAACCAGGGTAACCTTCCGAACTGCCATTTCTTTAGGTGCTCTGGTAATCAATAAAGCCCAGGACCTTTACAACAGTTATTTTCCCAGAATTAAAAAATCTCTCTAAAATATTAACATGACCCATGAGCTAGATATTCACAGTCTTAGAGATGGCACGAATATGAGGTCTGGTATCCATCTTCTGCACCTTCTCCAGTATCTTGATATCCTTTATCATGTGGTTCAAACTGGACATTATGCCCAATTTTAATCTGTGGTGAGCAACAAGCATGTGGCCTGCTGGACAAACAGCAGATGTAGAGTGAAGGGTTAACATCAGAAGCATACACGATGCTGATGTAATAATAATTTCAGAAAACATGACTGAGAAGTAAGAGAGATCTGGAAGGAGGAGAAGCTCCAACCTTGTGCAACAGTCCAAATGTGCAAATACTTGCTGTAAATAAACAGTAATGATTTTGAAGAACTAGAGACTCAAGCAGCACACTTTGGGAGAACAGACAATTACCAAACCTCCATCTAGACCCCGAACACATGAGCAAACATGGTACTAGCAAATAAAAGACCCAGCAGACCTTAAAAAGATTCAGGGCTGGCAAGAAGAGAGATTTTCAAAGGAAGGACAAGACTCACCAAGATGTTGGAAAATCAGGGATGCAGCAGATGTAAGCTGAGACACAGACCTGGAGAACAGGACAGCAGTGAGCACAGGCCCGAAGCAGCAAGCAACAGTACAGAAGCAGGAACAATTCCAGGGCTCAGCAGAAACATTTCAGAGTGCAGAAGGCTTGTGTCACAAAGCTATTAATGTATATAATATTATCAGAAAATATTTTTATTTTAAAATAGAAGTTTAGTCTGTGGGTGTGCCGTAATTGGATTAAAGCCATCTAGTCTGGTTGCTGTGATGTGTACTAGTTTTGAGATGTAAACAGAGAAGTAGAGGTGCATTTGCACTTTGTTGAATAAAGCATTCAAGAAGTGGGGTGAAATCTGGCACCTAGATAGCAGAGACTAAGCAATATTTATATTACTAATAAAACTGCTATTATGAAAGGGGTTTTATTGTTATAAGAGATGGGGTTCAAAGAGGCTGGCGATACAATGAGAATTTACATTCAATGAGCTGTGCTAGGTATAACAGACAGTAGTGTGGAGGTAATGTAAGATCAAAGCAGCTGTAAACCTATAATTGTCTCCACAGGAACCAAAGTGAGAGGAACCTCATTTTGAATTTGTAAGGTGAAAATCCTTTGCCTGGTGTCTGGTTAAGTCTACGGATACTGTTGCCTTAATGGAGATTAGTTTGGGAATTTGTTGAAAGTTATGATAGTAGTAATTTGGAGCCATGTATATGTATTTAATGTGTTGCAACTTGATAAAATGTTTCATTTAGTTTAATATAAAACCTCTTGAGAACTGGTGGTCTGATTCCGGAATTTAGAGTTGCACCTCAAACATATCATGAAAAAATATAGGTTATGACAGTTGTGTAAAGTTTCCCTCTGGAATTTTTAAATAACTCAGCTTTACCAAATTGCTGGGTCATAACAGCTTGCAACAGGCCCCAACTGGGACAACTGTAGAAAAAGGTTCACAAGGTACAGAACTGCTTCAGTTCAGAAAGATCAGAAAGACAGGTCAGTGGACTACTTAAGCAATACGATCTATCACTGATGATGTGATAGCAAGACAGAACGTTGATGACAGTTCAACTTCTCACAAAGTCATCCTGCAAGCTTTCAACTCTTTTGTCAGCAGCCATTGGGATTTAATGATAGAGAAGGCTGCATTTAATAAAAGAAGTCAAAGCCAGGGAAAAGCATGGATTCGTTCATCAATGATCTCTGTAGGCTGACAGGGAACTACTATTAAAGAACCTTAAAGGCTGAGCTGCTTCACGACTGAATCATAGTCGGCGCCCTGGACAAAGCATTGTCAGATCTCTTACAGATGGGGCGATTTAACACTAGTTAAAAGCAGTGCAAATTGCAGGGCAAACAGCGAGGCAAACAGAACTCAGGAAACAGAATCAAGTGTTTGTTCACGGGGAAGGAGAGGTACTGTGGAAAAGGCCAAGTTGAGACCATTCAGTTTGTAAGCCTGAGCCTGCCAAAATGGGGAAAAGCATGCCAACTGTCATTTTGAAATGTCTTCGGTGTGGCGGGAACAGACCGCACAAGTGTAAAGAATGTCCGGTGGGGAGAGAGGGGCAGAGCTCCACTGTAGAAAAGTAGGCCATTTCAAAATGGTTTGTTGCTCAAAAATGCTGAAAACTTGTGAAAAGATGGAGAATATTTTAAAACAGAGCCTCATACAAGAAGTGGAAGAACCACAAGCAAAGGAACTAACCTTCCTGGGGGAGGTAAATGATACTGAAAATAAATACTGGAGTTTTAAATTTGAAGTGGATGGATACTCCACAGAGTTTAAACTAGACATAGGAGCAGGGGTTCCATTTTATCAGATGAACTTAAATGGCTCAAACAGATCCCATTCTAACCTTCACTGATTAAATTAAAAGGTCCTTGTGGGACAATATTAAAAAGCAAAGGCCAGCTCATGGCAAAGCTGAAATATAAAGACCAAGAAATCCTTGAAGGTCTTTGTGTGTTCAAAAATCAAGAATGCTCTCTACTAAGCAGAAAGGCATGCCTAAAACTGAAATTAATCTAGAAAGTGAATGAAGTTGCTGATGAGAAATACAGTACATTTCAAAATGAATTTCCAAAGTCATTTACAGGGCCAGGGAAGTTAAAGACGAAGTACCATATCACAATATGAGCTGATGCTAAACCAATCACTTTACACCAAGGAACGTCCCTCATCCACTCCTGGACAAAGTCAAGAGTGAAACTGAAGAGATGCAGGAGCAAGGGGTTATCCACCAATCACCATGTCAACAAAACGGTGTTCAGGAATAGTTAGTCCCAACCCAAAGGGATCTATAAGAATCTGCATGGATTTAACTCAACTAAACAAATCAGTGGAACATGTGATCCACCCAATGGCCTCAGTGGATGAGAACCTTACCAAACTAGCCAAGATTATGATTCAGTCGTGAATCAGTTCAGCCTTTAAGGTTCTTTAATCGTAGTTCCCTGTCAGCCTATAGAGATCATTGATGAACGAATCCATGCTTTTCCCTGGCTTTGACTTCTTTTATTAAATTCAGCCTTCTCTATCATTAAATCCCAATGGGTGCTGAAAAAAGAGTTGAAAGCTTGAAGGATGACTTTGTGAGAAGTTGGAACTGTCATCAACCTTCTGTCTTGCTATCACATCATCAGTGATAGATCGTATTGCTTAAGTAGTCCATTATTCACCAAATTGTATACCAACAGTGGATTTTGGCAGCTGTCTCTGGACAGAAAATCTAGATTGCTGACCACATTTAACCCCCATTTCGTTGTTATTATTTCAATAGTTTGCCCTTTGGTATAGTGTCCACTCCAGAATTTTTCCAGAGAACAATGTCTCACATCGCAGAGTCAGAGCAGTCCTGAGAGTCTTACAGGATGCAGGCCTAACATTGAATGAAAAATGAGAGTTTGCCAAACCTATGATCAAGTTTCTAGGTCACATAGTACAAACCACTGCAATCATAGTTGATCCACAAAAAGCAAAAGTAATCACGAGAATGTCCACAGCCCAGGAATGTAACTGAACTTCAGAAATTCCTCAGGATGGTCAATCAAGTGGGCAAGTTCCCACCAAACTTAGCAGGGCTCAATGAGCTCCTGAGACAGCTGTTGAGACAAGGTCAACAGTGTAGCTGGAATGTGGACCAGCAAAATGCTTTTGAAAGGTTTCAACAACTTTTAATCTCTTCTGAAATCTTGGCACATTACAACCCAGAATTACTGACCATTGGAACAGCAGATGTATCGTCTATAGGTCTGGGGGCAGTTTTATTTCAAAAGCCGAGAGATGGCGAGCATAGACCAGTCTACTATGCCTCTAGGTCACTAACAGAAACAGAACAATGATAAGCCATGGTAGAAAAAGCCAGCAATGTGAGTGTGTGAAAAATTTTCAGACTATGTTATGGGATTACGTTTCAGAATTGAAAGAGACCATAAACCACTAGACACCCCTCTGAACATGAAAGAAATTGCGAAAATGCCACCCAGAATCCAACAGTTCAGACTAAGATTTATGAGATATGATCCATCACATAGTATGTACAAGGAACGTATCCAACAATGGCAGACACACTGTCAATAATAGCATCAGAAAGAACCAAACAAGAGGATTTACATTTCATTGAAGAGGTTGAAGCATATACATCCTTAATCACTCAGCACTTACCAGCTACTGAAAAAAAGTTGCAGGAAATAAAACAAGCCCAACAACGAAATGAAGAATGTCTGCAATTCCAAGAATATTGTCTGGAAAAATGGTCAGACTATATTCCCACTAATCGGATACCAAGGCAGTACTTTGAACAGCACAAGCACCTCACTGTCATTGATAACTACTAGCTTTCAATGAGAAAATTGTCATACCGGGAGTACTTCGGCTTAATATTCTTCAAAAACTTCACCAAGCAAAATGCCATGCGAGCCCACAGCAATCAGCCTGGTGGCCAGGCATTATTCGCTCTATAGAAGAAATGATTTTATAATTGCTTTGCTTATGCCGTAAACAGCCAAGAACAGCAAGAACCACTATTACCTTCTACTATTCCATCAAGGCTATGGGAGCAGCTGGGAATGGACTAACTTGAACTTAGGGGGAGTAGCTTCCTTATTGTCGTTGATTACTACTCCTGGTGGATTGAAGTAAACAGATTGCATAGTATCACATCTGGAGCAGCCCTCTAATTCTTCAAGAGAATTCATGCAACACATGACATACCGGATATCATAGTGGCATATGAGCCTCAATTTACTAATGAGCTATTCCACAATTTCACAAATGAATATGGATTCGTTCATGTAACCAGTTCATCTTGCTATCCTCAAGCAAATGGAGAAGCTGAAAGAAGGGTAGGAGCCGTCAAGGGCTTATCGAAGAAAAACAAAGACCTTAATCTAACTTGAGTTATAAAAGCTCACCATGACAAAATGGTTTCTCATCAGAGTTACTAATGGGTAGGAGATTGAAAACACAGCTCCCATCTCTAGAACTAAAATTCAAACCCAATATCACCACAAATGAACACGAGAGTGTAAAATAGCATGAGGAAGAACAGAGAAGCAACCAGACTTGGAACTTTAATCATAGGCATATAGCAAGTGAGTTGCCAGTGCTGAAGCCTGGGGAGACAGCATGGGTCTGAGCCAACAGGAGAAAGGCACAATAATTGAGAAAGCTCCATGACCAAGATCGTACAGGATTAAGACAGACCAGGAGTAATCATAGCGCCTTAATATTCTTGGAGAGAAAGCCAATAGAAACTTAGGCTTACTACTCACATCCTGATGAAGAAAAAGAAAGACTTACTAGCTCTTCAGCTACCCAGGAGAAGATCACTCTCACTGACAGGAGAGCGTACAGAATATCCTGGACCTCAAAAGGAGATCAGAATTAGATCAGGAAGATTGATCAAGGCACCTTAGAGACTAATCTGTGAAGTTTGACGCTTTATGGGGGGGAGATGTAGGAGCGTGTAAATACGATGGGGATAAAGACTTGGGAAGATGTAAAGGGTTAACATCGGAAGCAGACCTGATGTGATAACAATGTCAAATCACATGACTGAGAAGTAAGAGAGATGTGGAAGGAAGAGACACTCCAACCTTGCGTAGAGGTCCAAAAGAGTAAATACTTGCTGTAAATAAAGTGTGATGGTTTTAAGAAACTACAGACTTGAACAGCTAACTTTAAGAGAATACGCAATCCCCAGAAAAATGCCATCTAGATCCCAATCAAACAGCATACTCACTTCAATGGTTGCCAATGGCCCAGGCCATATAAATGCCCAGATTTTCATTACAAAATTACAGGAATGATTCCCGCTGCACCTGGGGAATGACATGGACTCAGTGGGCAAGAACAGGAAATTGCGTGGCTGCTGGCCATTGGCCAGAACTCAATGAAGTTAACTGGAGCAGTGTTGAGGGGGTCGATAAGGTTGCAATCCATGCAGAAGAGGTGGCTCAGAGCAAAGGAGAATCGAAGTTTATTTGTGTAACACACCTGCTCCTCCTGGCCCACAAAGAAACTTAAAACACAAATGTGACTTATTCTTATTGGCCCAGTTCTGAATTTGCCCCATGTGGTGCCTTGCTGAACTTGCAACTGCCAATTAAAATTTAGTCTGGGTCCACATGTTACACCTGACTTCTGAATACAAGACAACTGCGTGGGTTTCCTGAAACTCAGGAGTTAAAACTATATGAAAATGAGGTCCCGCACTGCTTCCATTCTAACCCACCCGCACCTCGACTTCACACACTCATTCTCATTGGACACAGAGGAAGATTACAATCAGTCCTATAAAGTATTTAATTTATATATGCTTTTCATGACCTTAGGACAGCACAAATCATTTCACAGCCACTAATCTACTGTACTGTTGTAATGTCAACAACAACATAGTTTATACAGTGTCTTTAACTAAATGTCTCAAGGTGTTTCACAGGAGCATTATCAAATAAAATATGACAATGAGCCATGTAAGGAGATATCTGGGCAGATGACCCAAAGCTTGAGGGAAGAGATTGGTTTTAAAGGAGGAGAATGAGGTAGAGAGGTGGACAGACAGAGGGTATTATTCCAGAGTTTGGGGCCTAGGCAGCCCAAGGCATGGCCACCAATGCTGGAGTGAATAAAATCAGGGATACTGAACAGGCCAGAATTCAATGGGTGCAGATATCTCAGAGGGTTGTAGGTGCTGCAGGAGGTTACAGAGATAGGAAGGGGTGAAGCCGCAGAGGGATTGAAAACAAGAATGAGAATTTTAAAATTAAGACGTTGTTTGACTTGGAGCCAATGTAAGTCAGCGAGCAAGGCCACAGACAGCAGAATTTGGTAACCTCAAAAATGCAGAGGGTAGAATTTAGGAGGCCAGCCAGGACGGTGTTGGAATAGTCAAGTCTAATAAGGCATGGTTGAGGGTTTAAGCAGCAGATAAGCTGAAACAAGGGCAGTGCTAGGCCATGTAATGGAGGTGGAAATCTCAGCGATGGCACAAGAATGTGGTCAGAAGCTAAGTCGCGGGGTAGAGAACAATCTGGTGTAGTGTTTGACAGTTGCCAGGGAGAGATATGGAGTCAGTAGCTAGGGAAAGGAGGACTAATTATCTCTACTTTGGTTCACAGGGAGTTCTGCCAAACTACTGACTCCCTCAGCCATCCAGCCAGCCACTCAGCTCCAGGTCCTCACCTCCAACCAAGGGGCCACTTCCTCCAGTGAAGAGCTGGAAATAAGCAGCCCGGGAGTCCTGTCACAGCGCTTACAGACACCCCCCAGCAGCGCAGAGGGACATACCTCAGTGGGACCTAGATCTAGAGCAGTTCAAACTCCGCTGGTCACCACATGGACACATGCCCACAGTAGGAGGCCGGGTCAGCCGAGCTCCCCAGAGGGCTGCTGGGGAAGAAGCATCCACGAGGTCAGAGTCAGATGGTGAACCTCTGGATTTGGCCTTCCAACTCATTGTGGAGAGTCACCAGGAGGCAGGAGAACATCATGCAGAGCTGTTGGAAGCCCTCAACAGGGTGGCATGTGAGTCAGAGGAGTGCTCCTGCCTGCTCTCTGTTGAAGTGGTGCCCACATGCGCGCGCATGGATGTCTCCATGCAAAGAATGACGGACGCCATGGAAATCCTGGTCCAGCAGAACATGGAGATGTGCGCAGACCTGCACTTCATTGTGGTAGCCATGGGCAAGTTCCTGCAATGGCAAAATGAGAGGGAAACAGGGCACCTTGTAATCCCTCCAGGTGCTCCTTCCCCTCAAGGAGTCAGGCCAGTGTCCTTGGGCACCCGAAGGGAGGAGCAGCAGCAGCTGGACACCCCTGGATCATCCACTCAGGGATCTCAGAGGCTTTCCTCTCCCTCCAAGTCCCCATTGCCTGTAACCCCCTCAGCCTTGTCCTCTGTCACTGCAGCAGAAGCAGCTGGCTCATAGGAGGACAGCCAAAGTAAGCCGAGGCCCTCAAGGACTCGACTCTCCAGAGGATGTATGCTGAAGTAATCAGAGACAACAGGGCCAACCATTGCACAGGCTGTCTCCACCCCTGCTGCAGATGTCAGGGCAGCACCTAGAAGTGGTAGGCCGAGAAAAGTTAAGAAATTCTGATCACACATGGTTGCACGGGTGAACACATTTTGTCACTTTGTAATCTGAAAATATATTCACTCTCACTGAATAAAGTGTATTGTTGTCTTTCAGCTTCATTGACAGACTTCACAAGTTCTCCCACTGCATTGCCCCCCACTTGCAGTTAAGCTGCATGCAAACAGACCACAAGTCATTCTGGAGGGAGAAGTGTGTGTGTGGCAGGGCTTTTCGGAGCCTCGTGCAAGCACTTTCCTATGCACGCCTTTCAACCATCACACTCATCTCACTGTCCCAAGCATTTTCAATGCTGCTTGCGTTGTCCATCTGAGCTGACCTGCACCTCCGCCAACTCACTGATCACAATCCCGTGCAGCACCTTTACCCACCCAACACGAGGCTCCACTCACTTTTGATTTCGGCAACCATGGTCGTGGTCAAGTATCTTGTCAGCTCCCCCGTCCTTTCACCTCCCCCAGTCACCCATGACCTTTCTGCTGGTCACTGTGGATGCCCCCTCGCATCACCTTCTACCGCCCTACCATCACCTACCAACCCTTAGCCCTCATCATTCCAGGATGTCCATGTGAACGTGCATATTCTCTATCTTCCTGAGAATACCACCCCCACCTATGTTGACCTCCCTGGCCTCCTCCTTCCCACTCCCAAGGTCTGTGTCTGTCTCCATGTCCCCACCAACAACGGTTGCTGTACTTTCTACCATTTCCAACGCACTCTCACTTTCCCACCTGACCGGCTACCTCTGCCCCCTCTCATACTCACCATTTCCTCCTACCACACCTATCTTCAGTTCACTCTCCAGGAGGCTGTCACTAACTCCACAGACCTGGCCCTTGCATGTTAACCTAAACATTCCCCCGCAACTTACTCCATCCTCCACCTGAACATCTTCCCCTCTCCGAACTCCCTCCCTTAAACCTACCTCTTTGCTTGCAGCATTCTCCTCCATTACTCCCTCCTGCTCCTTCCCAATCTCACCCACCTAAACATTCCTCTCCCACCCCTTCACCGATCATCCGTAGCAGCGCATGACCAAGACCATGATGTTCCGAAGCAGACCCACTGCATCAATGGAGACCTCCCACTCCCGAGAGCTGTTTTGCAGCAGAGCCACGTCCATGAGGATCCACCCAGTATGTGATGCACGTGTTCCTCCAGGGTCCGGTAGCTGTAGGGCTCCAGCATCTTCCAAGGGCTCCTTGGATGTCTGCGAACTGAGCAAGACCCTAAAGGTGAGTCCTGACTTCTGCACATCTCATTTGTCCAGACGTGTTCTGGGTCGGCATGCTTTCCCACTGGCGTAATGGTAAATTTGGCGTGGGAAACGATTTCGGTCAGGCCATACTTTATATCCCATTTCTCTGATGCAAATCATGTTCGTGCCAGCCTCCAGCAGGATTCAAGTTCCGCCATGGCAGACACTATCAGATGATCCCACTGTGATTTCATGCTGGCATGAAACGATTTCTGCCCCTCAAGCCAAATTGCCCCCCCCTCCCCCGCCATGACGCCCATTGCCAACGGGACTGGGCGATTCCACCCGATGGCTTTGGACTGGATGTCAGATAAGTAGTCTGATAACTTAGCACCAGTGGAGGATTTGGGAGAGGTGGTAGCGAGGGAGCCATCAACATACATGTGAAAACTAAAGCAGTGTTCAGATGATGTCACTGAGTGACAGCATGCAAATGAGAAATGAGAAGGGTCCAAGGATAGATCCATGGGGAATCCAGAAGCAATGGTGCAGCAGCAGGAAGAGAACCATTGCAAGTGATACGCTGGCTACCATTGGATACACTGGGACCAAGCTGGAGCAGGTGAAAATGAGGGTGGATAGGTATTGGAAGAGAATGGCATGGTCAACCATGTCAAAGGTGGCAGACAGGTTGAGAAGGATGAGAAGGGATAGTTTACTCTTGTTAGTCACATAGGAAGTAATAAGAGCTGTTTTCAGTACTGTGGCAGGGGTGGAAACTCAATTCAAGAGTTTCAACCTTGGAATTCTGGGAAAATGGGAATGATTGGGGAAGTGATAACACATTCAAAGGCTTTTGAGAAGTAAGGGTGGTTGGAGATGGTGCAGCAATTTGCAAGACGGTGAGGTCAAGGTTGGGTTTTTTGAGAGGGGTGATGATGGCAGATTGAGAGAGAGGTAGAACACCTGGAGTGAGAGAGCTGTTTACAATATTAGCAAACATCATGATCAGGATGGGAGATTTGGATGGTCAGCAGTTCAGTGGGAATGGTTTCGAGACAGCAGGAGATAGGTCTCATGGACAAGACAAGCTCAGAGAGGGCATGAGGGGAGGCAAGATAGAAACTAGAAAGAGATGCAAGTTCCGGGTTATTACAGGGAGGCGGAGCCTTAGAGCAAGTCTGGTCTGATAGGCTAGTGGTAGCGAGGGATGTGACAGAGGCAGCTGATTGGATGGTCCAGATTATAGTGACAAAGAATTCCATGCACTTGTAATTGGAGGCGAGGATGGAGGGGACAGGGGAGAGTGGTTTAAGAAGTCAATCTGCAGTCAAGCAAAGAAGCCGGGTGGATTATTTTTGCATTCTAAGATGATTCTGAAATAGTGAGGAGTTTTGGCAGACAAAAACAAGACCTGATAGAGCTTTATGTGGTCCAATCGGATCTGGCAGTGAATGGCTAAACCAGCTGTCCGCTATGTCCTTTCAAGTCTGTGTCCCTTGGACTTAAGAGAGTGGAGATGAAGGCCACAGTGGGGTGAGAGAGAATTCAGGTTTTATTGGGGACTAGGGAATCAAAGAAGGAGGTGAGGGTGCAGTTGAGCAAATTAGTAACTGCAGAAATGTTCTGTAAATGGAGGGCTAAAGGTTAGACGGTTGGGCTTCAGCACAGAATACATTTCCTTCCCTTAAGTGTCAGCTTTTCTAAAGATAATAATAGTGTTAAGATTTACCACAGTGGATCTGGAACATTTATTCTGTCCCTTCCAACAACCAATGTTTGAAGCAATACAGAGGGCAGATCTTTGCCAGCAGCTTCAATTAAGAGGCAAAATTCTAAGATGTAGCAATTTGAGGGCTTCAGTTCAAAATTATAGCAATTAAGATCATCATGGTTTTCAAATATTTTTGAGCACCTTGGTAATCAGGAGCAAAGGAAAGAATATAGACACAAAAAATTCCTCTAAGTAGATTCTTGAACATTTCACAGATAGGGTTAAAAGTAATCACAAACCAATTAGTCATCTTAATTTTAATTGCTGTGCTACTTGAAAGAACCACTGCTACAGATTCCAACTCCTCTGACTCCAGACCCTTGCACATCTCTGTTTCTTTGGCTTCCTTTTTATTTGTTCATGTGGGCGTCAAGAGCTGGGCCAGCATTTATTGCCCATCTCTAATTGCCCTTGTTCAGAGGGCAGTTAGGAGCAAACCACATTGTTGTAGGCAGATTTCCTTCCCTAAAGGGCATTAGTGAACCAGATGGGTTTTTACGACCATCAGCAATGGTTTTGTAGTCATCAAACTATTAATTCCAGATTTTTATTGAATTCAAATTTCACCATCTGGTGGGATTTGAACCCAGGTCTCCAGAGCATTACTCTGGGTCTCTGGGACAATACCACTATGCTACCACCTCCTCGGTGGCCAAGTTTTCAGCTGCCTAAGCCATATATTCTGAAATTCCCTTCCAAAATCCCCTTGCCTCTTCACCTAGTACCCCTCTCCGGTCTTCATAAACCCATTTCTTGGACCAAGCATTTGTTCACTCCATCTAAACCCCCTTCTTCTGTTTGAGCCATTTTTCTTATGCCCATGTAAATGTTTCTTGGGATATTTTTCTAAGTTAAAAGAGCAAGATAAATGCTGTCACATTTAGAGATTTTTGACCATTTTTTCTTCATGGGAATATTGAGTTATGTTTAAGTATCCTTTCTGTTTGAAAGTCACTGACTGCAGTCATAGAAGATTTCTTTTAAAGCTAGATGAGCCAATTTGTGAATTGTGGCAGTTCACCATATCTTTCAACCTCATACAATTCATTTTGAGATTAACAGGAGCTGTTTTGTTTAAATCTGCAACTCAGCAAGGAGGTGGGGTAGGAGCTGATTTGATTTACATGCCTACTGGCAAATCACTGAACAGCGATAAAATCATAGGAACATCCTTCCCATTGGCTGTACAAAGGGAGAACAGGGATAAAAGAACACAAAGGCAGTCAGTCAGGTTTTTATACAAAATACTGAGTTCCTGGATTCAGTCCAGAACTGGAAGCTACATTGCAAAAGGCCTATTTTTGCAGTTATAAGTTGTTTAGAAAGAAAAGTATTGCCAAAAACAAGTCAACTAGCCCACAAAAGACTGCATAATTTATTATTCATTCTCATTTTGTTAGCAGAGAGGGGGGATTGTTGTGACTGTTATGGTGTACAGTCAGTAAAATAAAGCATCCTTTCGCATTTTATTTTTTATCTGGCCACATCTGACTAGGCGTTTCTCATTCTGCCTTTGGAAAGATTGAGGAAGCCCACCTCAGAAAGACATGATATCCAGGTGACAAGTTGGACCTATTGTGATCCCTGGGTTATACTAGAATATAATTGGATATTGAGAAATATACACAGTCGTGAATGTAAGACATTTGGAATGTTTACAGGAATGTTGTACCCTAGAAAATTTCTAACTGAGGTGAGCAGATAACCTGCTCCCAGGTATCTGCTAATGTCATTCGCCTTCCAATTTCCCCTTTCCTTAGAAAAGGCATCTTAAAAGACCCAGTTCCTCCTCACATTACATCCATTGCCGGTAATTGTCCTAATAGTTCCAGAATGGTTTAAAGGGGAGTTGTTATTTTTGAAGGAAACAGAAGTAAAACAAAATGTAACAGCTGAATATCATTAATATTGAAGAGAACCAAAATCATCACAGTACCACAAGAGTAAGAGGTTCAAATTAAAGCTCAAAGCCAAGCAGTTTGTTATACATACAAGGTACAGCATGTCGATAAAGGTTGTCTCGTATTGTCTGCTGCAATTCGTGATCTGCAGATCCTTTCTGAAATCGTTGGCTGAGATAGTGCCGTAGGTCTTTGTTTAGTTTGCTTCCTGCAATAAAGTAAACTGTAGTTAGTTGAAAGCATAACGTATAGTTACGGAAGACTGTTCTCATGCAGCTCTATTTGTGCTTGGCTTACTGACAGGACTCTGATGTGCATATAACAGTGAAGATTTCAACATGAATGGTCACTTTGGATCAAAGTATCAAAAAGCCCAAGATGCTCAGTTTGCATAATATATGGAAATAAAACATGACTGGATTTTAAATTTGATAAATTTTTCCAAATCATCTCTAAAGTGCTGAATTTCACAACACTGCTCGAAAATGTTAAGAATGAATACAGCAAGAGGACTTACTAAATTACTTAGAAAATGAAAGAGGCCCAATTTGAAGAGTGACCATGCAGCCAGAAGCCTGAATCCAAGGAATGTTGATGCATTTACATTTATATAACTAATCACTCATGGCGGCTATGAGATAAGAGCTCATTGCATGACATGAGAAAAGTTTGACAATATTATCATTTAGAAAAATCTTAATCATGCTTTCTTACCATAGATTGTGCTAACAGTGCACTACAAAATATTTGTGAATATAAATATTAATTAACAAGTAATACAGGTAAATGTTTGTTTTGATAACCATTATTCATAGTCACCTGGAGAATTCCCCTCAAAAAACACTGGCCAGAATTTTACGTTCGGCGTGCGGTGCGTGCCCAACATGTATGAATGTAATATGCTGCGTGATGATGTTGGGCATGCATCCCGACGTCATTGCACACTCGCGCAATACTTTGTTCAGCGGGCACGTGTCGGAGTCGGATGCACACCCGCCGATAATTGAAAGGCCTATTAAAGCTATTAACGAGCTCATTAAGTTGAAATTTATGCTGCCCATCCCATCTAATGGTTGGCGGGCAGGTGAAAAGGCCAAGTGGCCTTTACATTTTTTTGTGGATGAGGTTTCCTAAAGCTAATACAAATTAAATAAAAACATTATTTTGAAATTAAAAACATGTCCCGTCGCGTGTGGCCCAGTCACATGAGGGGACATGTTTCATTAAGTTTTTAATGTCTTTATTTATTTTTTTAAAAAGCGCTTCAATCTCCGAGGCAGCTCTGTGCCTCAGGGAGATTGAAGCACTCTTGTGCGCGTACGCGGGTGCGTGAACTGCATCAGGCCCGCTCTCCCTCCCCACCCCCTGTCCACACAGGTAGTGCTCAGCGCTACTGCTTGCGATCCACACATGGCGGGCCTTAATTGGCCTGCCCACGTGAAATCGCGGTGCGGAGCCGATCACAGGCGACGGTCGGGTCCCTGACCACCCACGCCCGCTCCCGCCAAGCTCGCCCAACGAGGGAAAAATTCAGGCCATTGTTCCATTTGTGAGATAAAATTAGAATTTCCAGATGCAATTATATCTTATGACTTCTAATGGATCTGGATTACGTTGGTTTCTGTTATTGAAATGCTGTTCCTGAAAATGCAAAAATACAACAATTCTTAAAAACTAGAAATCCACTTCAAGTATGAGATGTTACTCTGGTTGAACTGTATTACTAGGTCCATTAGGAGGAAATCGGGCAAAAAACCTCAAACAACTGGTTAACTCAATTCTCAAATACAGGACGTGCTAAGTTGCATTCTCTTTGGGCAGAATTTTACGACAGCGGGATTTTACATTCCCACTGTCGTCAATGGGGTTTATAATGACCTGTCGCATTTTACGGACCTGTCCCCACCGAAATGGGGCCATAAAATTCTGCCCTTTGAGTTTCACTTTCTGCTATTGCTATTTCTGGAACATGCTGAGCATTTCCTGTGCCTTGGCAGCCACCCCTCTCAAAAGGCCACCACTAACAAGGAGATCCAACGCTGGATCAACCAGGCGAGCTCAGTCTTCTACACCAGTTTTTGCAACATCTTCCAAACCCATGACCTCTGCCATCTAGAAGGAGATGGGCAACAGATGCATGGGAACACCACCACCTAGAAGTTGACCTCCAAGACACTCACCATCCTGACTTGGAACCATATCATCATTCCTCCACTGTTGCCGGGTTAAAATCCTGGAACTCCCTTCCTAACAGCACTGTGATGTTCCTACATTGTATGAACTGCAGCAGTTCAAGAAGGCACAACACTACCACCTTCAGGGCAATTAGGAATGGACAATAAATGCTGGCCTAGCCAGCAACACCCAAATCCTGTGAAAGAATTAAAAAAGCTACTGCAATGATTGTTTGACAGTGAAGACTTCCACAAGTCAACAAAAGTCCAGGTGTACAGAGCAGTTGTCATCCCCATATCACTCCTGTACTACAGTGAGACCTGGACTGTGCATCAGCGACACTGAAGAGCACTAGAGAAATTCCACCAGCAATGCCTCCACCGCATCCTCCAGATTCAATGAAAGGACTATCAAACAACTGCTAGTGTCCTTCTTGAAGCCAGCTCCACAAGCATTCAGGCAAAATTCTTGCAAATCAACTTCAATGGGCTGGACACTTTCAGGGTGACCGAAAAGCATCTCCCCGCCAGGTCCTGTTTTCTCAACTCTCAAATGGACAATGTTTCAGGGAGGACAAAGAAAATGTTTCAAAGACACTCTGAAAAGCTCCTTGAAGTGCAGCAGCATTGACGTTAATGACTCGGGGAGCCTGCTACCAATCGTTCAGAATGGTGGCAATTTGTCCATCAGGTCATATCATGCTTTGATTCACAATGTCTTAATGATGAGGTAAAGTGTGGCAGAGAAGGAAAGAAAGGGAAGCAAATCCTACACTCTGGATCACACTACCTGTGGGACATTCAACCACATGTGCCCTCAAAGCTGTGGGTCGAGAACAGCCTATTCAGTCACATGAAGACTCATGTCAGAAGCTCATGATCCTGAGTAGTAGTCATCCTCAAATCGAGGGACAGCCGATGTCAGTGATTGCTGATTATGAATCTTCAGTCCTTTTGGCTCTTTACAGCATACAAAAGAAAATTATCATTTCACAAACTGAGAACTTTCCACTGCTCGTGCTCTCATTTGTCTGCTCAAAGTAGCTGATGGTTGGTTTCCTGGCATGTCTCCAGAGTGTGGTCAATCCATTTTGAATGTGCAATCAGCAACAATGCAAACATTGCATTTCTAAATGTTAAAATCATACATCTATATTAAAATCTTGCACTCCCTGTCTAAAAATCCAATTTCCTGTTGACAACTTTACTCAGTAGAAATGTCCATATTTATATAATGGAAATTGAAACCTCCCATCAGTAATGGCACTGTAGTGTCTCAGTCTTACATCTCCTATTTCCTTAGTCTGTATCACAGGCTATGCTCCAACTAACCCCACTTCTAAATCTAAGTATTATGCAAAATAAAGGGAGACTATATGAATTTAAAACAGGAATTGAATTCTCTCTCTTTACCTTGGTCCAATTATGACCCCTCTTCATCCCACTTCACCTGCAGATTCTTGACAGTCTGTCTGTGTTCAAATAGAAGATTGGCTTTCATATTCTAATTCTATTTGTAAAAATAATTGTTGATGGAACAAACATCTGTGTATGCTGAAAGTTAAAAATTTGGATGAATGCAATTTTATGAACTGCAAAATATTAATTATTCATAATATCTTCAATTTCCATTCTAAAGCTGATCTGTCATTACATGAAACTAGATGAACTATAAGAGGTTGGTTTGTATAATGAGAGCTGCTGTTGCAGAGTCAGGAAGAATTATAGCGACCAGGATCAGATGTTTTATGGGCTTGTATGTTATCTCCTCCCACTAATGGTAATCAGATCTCACAAATTTCTGAAAAAAGCACAAATCGTGGGAAATGTGACTCTCCAATTGTCAAAAGCAGCCATGTATTAGATCAGTCCTCCTTTTCATATGTCCCAGAGTTTACTGTAACTAAAACATGGGCAACGCATTGAAAATTACTTCATTTAAAGCAAGGTCTTTATTATTTTCCTAAATTATCATTTTCTTCCAAATCATGAGAAATTATCACCAACTTGCTAGAACTCAGTATAAAATAAAATCAAAGTTAAAGAGAACAGCAATTTATGTCAGTGGGGAAATTCACACTTTAGTATTTTAGTCATGTCACAAACCTGTCCATTTGACTGTATTTTAAATTTAGACACAATCTACTGAAAAGAGAATTGCATCTAGTCACCAATGGACTTCACAAGCACTATATCATGACACACATCTCATTGTTTTTGTTTGCCATGATTGTGCTCCAACAAAGAGCTGGTCTAGTGCTTGTTGAAAGGCCAATGAAGCCTGGTATGAAGCAGGCATCATAAAAGATTTTACACTACTGCCCATTTAATGTCCTAATGCTCTGGCACTGAAGCTGGTCGGCTATTAAATTATGCAGGGACCGAGCGTAATTTACAGGCAACAGGCAGACAACAGTTTACTTCACAAACAAAAGAATCCTCTGTACAGACATAGCAACAACATAGACTGGTTCCTTAATCACCATCAGAACTACCATATTTACTGTTCACCAGTTGAAAGAGTTACAGTTACAGGCCACTCACAATCACATTTCCATGGCAATATGTGCTAAAGTTCAATCGTAAGCTCACTTCTTGATTCTGGACAATGGCCTAAGAGCTAGTCAAAATTTGAAAATTTTACAATGAACAGGAAGCATATTAAACTGTTTATAAAATTTACACTGTAGAGTGTTGATGGAGCAGAATATTTTTTAAAAACTCCATTTGGTTCAGATCTCAAGAATTCAGCTTTTTTGAATTACTCATGGTCAGTCAAAAGTATGTGAATTGTCCAGCTCGGAGCAAAAACTAAAATTTGAAATAACAAAATCTTTTGATAATCAACACACATCTATAGCCTACAAACTCAAGTACGGTTCAAGGAAATGCTACAGCAGGACATGTTAAAATAAATTTTTAAGAGAGGCAACTAAATGTTGGTTAATGGCTCTAAATATAAACAAGTGGTTACATTCTCATGTCTTTGTTCCCATGAATCGGTGCCTCTAATTTTGTGAAATGATGGTAGGTAACCTGCACCTGTTGTTATTGATTTAAAAATCAGAATGAATAAGGCAAGGAGAAATGCCTACAGCCCCTAATGTCAGGTTACTAAAATGTATACTGAATATTTATGAAAAACCTTCTAAGAGAACATAACATGAAGAGCTATCCTGAAATCCTTAACAATAAGTTAATATAGCAAGTGTAACTGTTTGTGATAAAATGGCAGCAGTTATTCCATGTTCGAAACAAAAACAAAAAATGCTGGAAATACTCAACAGATCAGGCAGAACCCGTGGAGAGAAACAGAGTTGACTTTTCAGGTCGATGACCTATCATCAGAAATGATGACCTGAAACGTTATTCCTGTCCCTCTCTCCACATATGCTGCCTGCCTGACCTGCTGAGTATTTCCAGCATTTTTTGTTTCTTTTTCAGGTTTCCAGCAGCCGCAATATTTTGATTTTGTATCATCAGCTTGCTGCAACTCAGTATAAAATAATGCCAAAATTGACTGTTGCTTGATTAGCTATCTTGAAACGGAATCAGTGCAGAAACATAGAAGGGCCACATTGATATATTTACAAATTAAGGGCAGCAAAAGAAAATAGAACTTGTAGGCAGAACTTTTTTTAAACTAAAAAGGCAGCAGGTATGTGGAAGACATTACAATGGCCGAAAAGAACCCTTAATGAGCTTCACGAAGGAACTAGACAGGTTCTTGCCAACAAATGGGATCCAAGATTATTAGAAATGCAGCAAGGGAGTACTGGGATAGGTGGCTAGAGGAACGAAAGATCTTCTCTTGCTCGAAACTATTACAGTGTTACTATGTTTATCGCTGGACATGTAGGCCATTTGAGAGTATGCTATTTTTCCATGGGTAATATATACAGAAAATAGAAGCCAGGATAACTGGGTTTCAACATTTCAATCGGATATATATTTTTAATGCCTGAATTATGTTAAAAGTTACATCAAAATTCAAAAAGTTCATTTTAATATTCCACAGGTTGTTCCTAACCATTTCACATGCATATTCAAGCAGTAGTATTTAGTCAATATAAAGAAAGCCAAATGTCACACCATTCTGTCTGCATTAATACAAATGCTACATAACCTGGCTCATAGGGCAGAATTTTATGATCTTGCCGAAGTCAATGGACGTTTGAATGGTCCACTGCATTTTACAATCCCGCCCCCTTATTTGCCCATATACAAATGGTTGTACTCACAGCAGATCAATCAAGGTAGGCAGCTTGTGGCTTTGACATTATTTCCCCAATACACATGTATAAGTACTTAAAGAAAGGATGATAAGAACAATAGTAAAATTATTCTCACACTGAATGGTTTAATCCCAATTATTATAATACACCAAATTGAACCATAGCAGATCACATAATTTAAATGCAAGTAATGATAATCCTGCTGTCTTCTGAAGGATGCACCTAATAGTTGCAAACAAAATACTGATCACATGAGTCTTTTATTAGTTGTCAACCATCAACAGAAGGTGATTGACAAAAGTCATATATGACAATAATCATAAGCAACTGGATATGGAGGTCAACACAAAGTGGTTTTTGAAAGTATGTTTGCAATATTACTCATTATGATAAGAAAATTCAACATGCATTAAAAGAATTATAGATGCCTAGAATAGAATAAGAAATTCTGGCTTCTAAAGTACAAAAGTATTTATGTTTCTCAATTGCACACATAAACCAGTAAGTTTTTAAATTGTAAAAATTAATTTTGTAAATTAAAATTGTAAAAGGTTGCTGCACTTCCATTTTCATGCATTGACAGAGGGGTAAAGAATATCTAACTTTCAAATGGGCTTGAGCCAGCTATTTCTCTGGGAGGACACTTTTTTCCTGCTAAAGATGACCAAGACATACAAGTGGCTGCATAATCAGTGAATGGCAGCAAATTCAATGGGAAAGATTTGCCTGAAAAGAGTCTTCGTTTCCTTCAAGCGTCTTGTTCAAACACTGCTCAAGTCAAAGCATTGCTTGATGGCTAGGCTAGTTTCTAAAGCCAGATTAAAATTAGTGGATTGGTGAAAATGATCTAACTCTAACCTTTCCTCCTGCTGAGCCATTATGGAAAATACATGGCGTAAGTAGCAAACATTCAGACACTAGCAGTTCACCTTACAAATTTTGAGATCTGTCAGACACTCAGCTTGCTAGTTTATGGCAAGGAAATGTATATAGTATGAAACAAATCCAATGATATAAACCACAGTTCATGCTGCTCAGCTTTAGTTCAATCAGGGTTTCTCATTTAATTCTAATTTTAACTCTAATTTACATCAATTAGATTTTAGTATCTTGAAAGTCTACCACAAAACAAACCTGACTATTTCACCTAAAAATCGTGTCATTTATCAGATTACATGAAACTTGTTCTAATAAAAGGCATATTAACATCCTCTAGACTGATTCTAATTTTGCCTTAGTGTTCTTACAATTTAGCATTTTGCTCTTTTCCCACCTATTTCCATTATTTTTAAATCTTTTATGCCCTGCTAGCATTTCCACCCCACCCCCACTAGAGCTGTACCTTGAGCGCCCTACCATCATTCTTAATTAGCACATTCGTTTAGATAAGATCACCAAAATCAACACCTGTGTTCTTTTTTTCTGTGACACCTTTTGATTATCTGCTTCTATCACTACTTGCTTGTCCCTACAATCACCCCAGCACCACCCCCCCAACTTCTCCACCAACCACCCCCCCCTCCACCCGCCCCCCCACACCCCCTCCCCCCCACAGCCCCCCCACCACCACTTTAAACCAGCTTATACTTCACTCCTTTCCTAAGATTCAGTCAGTTCTGCTGAAGGGTCATGAGGACTCGAAACGTCAACCCTTTTCTTCTTCACCAATGCTGCCAGACCTGCTGAGTTTTTCCAGGTAATTCTGGTTTTCTTTAGCATTTTGCTGTATCATTTGGTACTCTACTATTTGAATTAATCTTTTGACCACTTCATGTTGATCCATATAAGAGACAAAAGAACATTTATCCCACCGTTATTGTACGATCGTCATTTTCCCCACTGTTGCTGAGTATGGAAGAAAATTTCAGTTGCAGCAACACACAATGTTCATTGTTCCTAATGAATATCCCTGATGTTTTGTCAACTGATAAAATGAACTATGTATTTCTTCTTTTCAAAGCTACAAATGAAATGAAATGCAATGAAACACTCGTCAACCTTTTCAGGAAGCAGTTGGTATATCAATTGTAATAAATAGCTGCCGAAATTCTTATAATGGGCCCAGACACACTTTTGTTAATGTGACACAGCTAAATGGCATGTGGGTGGGTGTGAAGAATAATTAGATGTTTGCATTGATCACAAGTCTGAAAAATAATGTGAGCTGCACTTAATTAGCCTAACATTTAAATTGTTACTCAATGCTACATTACGAGCCTCAGTGCTGCTGCTGCCAATGTGCATGTCATATTCTTCTGTTATGTAACATATGCACTATTGTACCAGAACATCAGACTTCATCTGTGTTAGGCCACATCTACAAAAACACCTAGCTGTTGCAAAATATTCAATTCTATTTATATCTCTTTGAGGAGGTAACTAAGGATGCTCTTGTACATCTAGAGTTACTGGTTCAAGGGCTGTACTCATGAAAGGCCCAAAAACATGTGGACTCATCAGATGGGGAACAGTGCATAAGATCTATGGAAGTGGACATGGGGGCGGAAACAGCATTGTAACCGCTGTAAACTATCTCAATATAATGCTAACATTTCATAAAAGGGGAAATCTGAAATAAATCAGACAATGTTGATAACATGTAGCAGCTCAGTTTCCATAAAAAAAGTAGGACAAGTTACTGGTATTCTGGGTGTGTATCCCTCATCAGAACTGTTGACAAGAGGATAAAGAGACAAGTGTTACTCAGATTAGAAAAAAAAAAACAGGCTTTACAATCACAGGAAGAAAGTAAATGGACTGAATGAGCTGCTTAGCAAAAAACTGTTAAAAGATTAGTGAGATAATGGAGAGGCATCAAAAGGACAAGGTGAGATGAAAAGAAAAACAGAAGGCCACACATACAAAAATATAAGAAAATAAAGGGGGGGGGGGGGGGGCCGCAGGCAAAGAGAGAAAGAAAAATGTCAAAGGGCAAGAGATATAAAAGTAGAAGGAAAATGCTGACAAAACACAAAAGGTATACCAGTTCTGAGAAGAGGGAAATGCACACGCTACCAAACCTGATAAATCGTCCGCTGCTCTGTATTGACAAAGGGATTCCTGCTTTAACTATCAATCTGCAACCTTACCTCCAGCACCAAATGTCCCACACCATATTAGAAATGCCCTATGCTGCAATGAAAATGGTACATTTAATTACACTCTGAAGTTGCTAACATCAATGTTCAAAGGATGACAGAGTGCCCAGCAGAAAGATAAGATAGTGCCCTGAAATTTGCTTTGAGTTTTGTTAGATTAGTGAAGGAAGGCAAAGGCAGAGAGGTTAGAGTGACAATAGGAGTAGAGCTAAGGTGGTAAACAACAGAGCAACTCAATGAAACATTCAGTGTAGTGGTCACCAATGCATTTGGACTTCTCAGTGTAAGTAATTCTTTCAAGTAGTTACCATAATAAAATCTGCAAAATAAGGAAGTCCAATAAAAATTGCTCTCGAATAAAAGTAACATTTGAGGCTCTGAACGATTGTGCCTGTGGAGATATATGGGCAGGCACCGCATCCCCTGTGATTGTGTGACTGGTTGCAAAGGGAAAACAAGCTGGAAGTAAGGATGACTAAACAATGCGTAAGGGTATTGTGGTGAGGCTGTTTCCTCTGAAGAGCAAGCGAGGAGAGTAGAGGGACTAATGTTCTTTGACTGAGAATCCTGTTGTAGATGGTAACAATGACAGAAGATGATCTGGCAAATATAGAGGCTGGTTGGGTAGATGTTGAGGACAAAGTAATCCTTCTGTTGTTGACAAAGGAAGGAAAATCTTGAGAGCACAGGTACTGAAAATGTAACACAGTTTGGTCAAGGGTCCTGTCAACCACGGTGGTGGAGAATCTCAGCTGAATAGATGGGACACCATATCCCAGCTCTGGTGTGGCGAACACAGTTAGTTTCCCTCATTAATGGAGCCTGAACAGGTGATATGCCTGTAGCAACAAGAATTGTTTGGATTCAGCCCCAAATAACCTTGAAAGCCAAAGTCCCATTTGGTAGAGTGTGCTCGGCTAGCAGACTGAAGTTTTAGCACAGGTACATACAACAGCCAATTTGTGCACAATGAAGTTCTGCAAACAGCAATGCAATAAATAAGCAGCTATAGACAGTTTTGGGTACCGTGCTGAAATGCCAGCCTATGTTTCTGCAAAAATCTCTGGAGTGGGGCTTGAACCACAATCCCAAGGTGAGAGTACTGCCACTGAGTCAATGCTAACACTTCAGCATAGAATGGGATTTGTAAGACACAGAGTTTCATAAAGACAGTGTGGGAGAGCAGTTCTGAGAGGAATATTTGATTTTTCAGTGATGCTATCTGGAGTCCACCCTGTTTCCCATTTTGTCTAGATTTCATATGTTTAATAATATGTCATGTGTGCTCTGCCCAGAGGCAGGTCCATGGCCCACTGTATACTGATGCTTCATTCTGAGCTACTTTCTTGGCCGTTTTTGTCTGTGGTGGTTTGCCATTGAATTCCATTCTCAGCGACAGGGCTTGGAAACAAGTCCCAAATCTACCTCAGCTGGAACCAGAATCAAACCTCTTCTCTTGAGGATGACACAGCTGTTTATGAATTGTAAAGCAGTCAAAAAGGTGGGGCTAGTAGGTGGGAAAGCAAATCAATACTGCTATTTATACAATTGGTAACTGGCCTGGCATTGTTTAAAACACTGATAATATACAAAGACTTAAAAATCGAATTTCGGACCGGGGTGGGATAGCAGGGAGGCTGGATTAGAAGTTGGGATGGGTGACCTAGGAAAAACTGAAAAGGATGCTCAGTGCAGAGGTGGGCTCAGAGGAAGGCCTGACTCAGGGCTCCAACACTATGTCCAAAGTTTAAAAATAAAGATTAAAATGTGAAACATCTCTCCAGGCCAGCCTCACCCTTCACCCTTCAAACCCACCCCCACACACTCCCCATACTCCACACATGCCAATCCATGCCATACCCCACCCCTCTATAACCCCTCACACCCTGCATGCCAACCTATGCCCTTCTACCCACCCACCATAGATCTTTATAGCCCCTATGTTAACTTATTCCCCTCCACCCGCACCTCCATATCCCCTCTACCCTACCTCCATGGCCCTTTATAGACCCATGCCAATTTAATCTCAACTCATACCAACCCATGCCCCACACTCACCACCCTTTGCCCTTACAACCATCATGCCAAATCAGCTGTCAACTGAACTGCGAAATAGCAGGTACCCTACTGTGATAATGAATGGTTGTGAAATCAGTCATGCAGCCATAATTCAGTAATGGCTTATGTAGACAGACAGAGTGAAATAGCAAGTAATCATTTTTGTTAATACTCCAGACATTTTTTCAAAGATTTAAAAGACAACCTTCTTAAATGGCTTAACAGCTTGACAGGTGCTTCTGACAGTTTTGCCATAATTTTGAAAGATCTGTTGACAGTTTCAATGAGCTTGACAGTAATGAGTTTATGTACTTTATGCCTACTTTTAGCAATTCCAAAGGGCACCTGACCTAACCCAATGGGCACCTGACCTCCCCCAAAAGTGTCCCAGGACCATTTACAAAGGGGTACCTTACCTCTCCAAAGTGGTATCCTAGCTATCCAAACTAATCCACAAAGTGCAGACCAGTTGTTCCCTGATCTAATCTGAAACTCACCCTGCCCCCATTTCCACCCCAGTGAAAATGGGAAGCGTCATGTTCAGGGGCAGGATTTATGATTTTCAGCCACTGGCACCATTTTTGCCACATAGAGAGCCTTTCTGTCATGGTGAAAATCTGAGCCTAATTATCCCTTATCTCTTATAGTTTCCCCTTCCTGGCATTATTATGATGAGTCTATGCTGCATATTCTGTATGGTTTTAATGCTCAGACTGTATTGTGCTCAAAGCTGCACACAGTGCTCTAACTGTGGCCTAATGAATGTTTTGCATAAATCATTAATTCTTTATTCTTGCACTATATGGCCCTAATTAAAAGTCACAATTTAATTGGCCTTTTTTATGGCTCAGAATCCATTAGTGTATCTTTGCTCGTCAATATTCTTCAGTGTCTCTGCATTAAGTATATATTCCCGATCCTCGTTTCTTATCCCAAAATTCAATACCTCAGATATTTGTGCCACATGTCAGCCTATTCCACAATTTGTCTTTTTTTTAAATAAAGACAGATCATTTCATTGTTTTCCAAAACCCTTAGCGTTGAATTTTATGCTTGTGGTAAGGTCTCCACTCATCCCAGCATAAAAGTCAAAGGCGAGCCTACCTCTGCTTGGCCAGCTCACCCCAGAGCCATTTAATGGCCGGCAGGCCAATCAAATGGCTGGCAGTTCATTTGTCCCAGCAGTGTCATTGGCAGCGGTGACTACTGATGGGATTGCAGGCATTCCCCTGAAGTGAACGTACTAATGGAGCCTGGACAAAGTAAGTCCAGGTGAAGGGGGCCAGGGTGAACAGGGCAGAGGGATAGGAATACACGGGTGGAGGAGGGGGGTCTGATTAGCATGGAGGGCCCAAAAACAGAGGTACTCTCCTCCCTTGCCTGGCTACCAATCTATCAGGTTTACCTGCTGGGCTGGATATGGTGCTGGCTTCCCCACTAAGGGTAAAATCGGCAGCAATAAGTGGGGATTAATTGGTCACTTAAGGACCTCAATTTACCCATAGCTGAGTGGGGAACATGGCATCTCCCCCACAACAGATAAAAATCACAGTAGGGGCCAGCAGGTGGTGGGCACTGTGCCACAGCCATGGCACTCAAGTCTACACCCACCTCTCCCACCCCCACATGCCAACCCAACCCAGCCAGCAGGGGGGTGGGGGGGGGGGGGGCATGGTGCCTTAAAACTCCAACTTACTTTTGTATTGTCAGTAAATTTTGAGGTTACATTCCCTACACCCAAAATGAAATAATTTGTTTATACAGAGAGTAAATTTGATCCACCACTGGCTCCTAGGTACACTATTACCAACATTTCTCCACCCCTAGCAACATCTTTGTGTTCTGTTTGTCAAGCAATTTTTAATCCACGTTGCTACGTTTCTTTTTATACCATACATCTGAATTTTGCTAACATGCCTCTTTAATGATGTCTTCTCCAGTGTTTCATAAAATCCATATACACCATATCCACATTCTCTTTATCTTTCACTTCTTCAAAAAACTCTTAGGAAAGGACAGTTAAAGTCTCAACATTAACACCTGTGGCAGTAAAGCACACCCTCTGATATAAGGACACTGCCATAGCTGCTCAACTTTCATTTAAATCAATTTGTTTGTGAAGCGGAGTCTAAACACATTATCCATAGAACACATGAAGTTTACAGTACTGAAGGAAGCTATTCAGTCCAGAGTATTTATACCAGTTATTCATTATCCAAACCAATTTTACTGCCCTGCTCTCTCCTCTTGGCCACATATGCTTCAATTGTTATTCCACTTCCCTTTAAAAGATGCAATGCCTCAGTCTCAACCAATGTTCCCTCAAAGCTGTGCAGAGGTTCCTGTGCAGGCTGCACAAAACTAGCTCCTTCAAGTTACTGCGCGTGCACGAATGCACAATAAAATGAAGAGCATACACGCTTATGCAAATTGGCCCTTCAAGGTCTCAGGACAGCCCAAGTGCTTTACGGCCAAAGTATTGTTATAATGTCAACAACTTATATTTATATATACCTTTAACAAAATAAAATGTCCCAAGGCAATTCACAAGAGCATTATAAAACCAAATATGACATTGAGCCACATAAGGAGGTATTAGGGCAGACAACTAAAAGTTTGGGCAAAGAGGTAAATTTTGAGGAGTGTCTTAAAGGACGGAAGCGAGGTAGAGAAACATACAAATGAAGGAAGGGTATTATTTCAGAGCTCGGGGCCTAGGCAACTAAAGACATGGCCATCAATGGTGGAGTGAATAAAACCAGGGATGCTCAACAGACCAGAATCAAATGAGCACAGATATCTCAGAGGGTTGTAGGGCTTGAAGGGATTACAGAAATAGGGAGAGACAAGAATATGGAGGGATTTGAAAACTAGGATGAAAAGTTTAAAATCAAGATGTTGCTTGGCCAGGAGCCAATGTAGGTCAGTGAGCCCAGTGGTGATAAGGAAACGGGACTTTCTGTGAGTTAAGACATGGGCAGCAGAGTTTTGGATGACCTCAAGTTTGTGCAGGGTAGAGTATGGGAGACTAGCCAGGAGTACATTGGAATAGTTAAGTCTAAAGGTAACAAAGGTATGGATGAGGGTTTTAGCAGCAGATAAGACAAGCACAAAAGTTGTGTTATAATATGGAGTTGGAAATAGGCAGGCTTAGTGATGCTACAAATATGTGGTCAGAAGCTCATTTCAGGATCAAATGTGACACCAAGGTTACGAATAGACTAGTTTAACCCGGGGAGAGGGATGCAGTCGATAGTAAGGGAAAGGAGTTTGGAGTGGGGACCAAAATCAATGGCTTCAGTCTTCCCAATTTTTAATTGAAGCAAATTTCTGCATGTCGGATAAGGAACCTGATAATTTAGCAGCAGTGGAGGAGTCAGGAGAGGCGGTGGTGAGGAAGAGCTGTCAGTAAAGAAATGTCTCCTCTATTCTTAATGATGCTTTCAAATCAATGACCATCCACCCTCATGGACTTTCAATCAGAGGAAATAGCCTTACTCTATTCAATCTATCATAACTAGTATGAATGTTGTATTTGGAACTCTATAAAAAAAATCTATCCCAAAGATCTCATATTTTGAACTATGTAACAAGAATATTCTAAAGAGGATATGTTAATCCCTTTGGCCTGGTTGTATCAGTGGTGTTTTCTTTTGTATTTGTACCATCTGTTACATGCTATGTATTATTGCCTCTGAGTACCTTTCATGGTATTTCCAACATTTTATTTTGTTTTTAATGATCTACCTAGTAAATAAGACTATTAGTTTTAACTTCAACTTAAAGGCTCAAAGGTGTGATATTTACCAGCTATCAAATTAAACAAGAGAACACAATCAGTCTCTGGCACAACGTACTAAAGCTAAAGGGTAATTGTTTAATCTGAGCATGCTAACCCATCCATGATACACAAGGGTTCAGGTTTTGGTTCAGAGGTCTCTTATGGAAACTGTTGATGTGAACTCAAGTCAGAAAATGCTTCTTATCCACTGATTGATGCTGCTAGATATGTGTAGAAAATCCTGGGACAGGGTTTTAGGGTGGTGAAAGGTCAGAATAGATATCTCACAATTAATGCATGGAGAATAATCTGCTACCCAGGTATAACAATTCCTGAAGGCAGTGAAAACACTCATTTCTGAGCAGATCTAAATTATAATAAATATTTTCCTGCAGTAAGATCAACAGCTTATGTGAGCAGTGACCTAAATAAAATGAGTCCCAGTAATACACTGAGATTCAGCATCTCCAAGAACTGCCATGCAACTAGCACAGGCCCTGGAAGATCGGTCTTTTCATTATGAATTTGAACATAGTAAGCACTCAATAAATTAAGCTCACTTTGCTACAGTCAGCTGGAAATTTAAGAGGATTTATAAAGTCAAGCTATCTGAATGTATGAATGAGCATGGAGTTAAAGTCTGGTTTACATTTTAATAAATGTGAAATGCATTGATAGTAACTATCTCTCCTTCAGTTTGTTGATTATGTGTGTTATGATCTGATTGTAATGAGAGCCATATTAAGTATGATGCACTATCCCAACCTGCACAAATCTTCCGAAGGATAATTTTCTCTGTGCAAATTATATAACAAAATCTTAAGCCACTTCAGCAAAGGCACCTTGATCCACTACTGTGCCAGCTCCATTTCTCATTGACTCTAGCAATTCAAAATAATGCAGTACTCCAAGCTATGTTGTTATATGAATGCTCAACCAGATGGAATAAAAACAAAATACACAGCAGACCCATCAGCATCTGTAACGATTAAGACAAGTTAACATTCAAAAGTATTTGCCAGTTCAACTGTTCGGACAAAGCATCAACAGCCAACACCCAAAATATTAATAATAAAAATAAAAAAACTGCGGATGCTGGAAATCCAAAACAAAAACAGAATTACCTGGAAAAACTCAGCAAGTCTGGCAGCATCGGCGGAGAAGAAAAGAGTTGACGTTTCGAGTCCTCATGACCCTTCGACAGAACTTGAGTTCGAGTCCAAGAAAGAGTTGAAATATAAGCTGGTTTAAGGTGTGTGTGTGTGTGTGTGTGTGTCGGGGGGGGGGGGGGGGTGCGGAGAGCTCCTCCTCTCCTCCACCCCCCCCCCACCCACACACACACACTCACACACACACTCAAGTTCTGTCGAAGGGTCATGAGGTCTCGAAACGTCAACTCTTTACTTCTCCGCCGATGCTGCCAGACCTGCTGAGTTTTTCCAGGTAATTCTGTTTTTGTACCCAAAATATTAACCTGCCTTTTCTCTTTTCAGACGCTAATGGCCTGTTAATAGCATTTCTAACATTTTGCTTTTAATTTCACCTTTCTGGCATTATAGATTCTCTCTTTTTACTAATAATCACTAGCAATTTGGTGTGGATTTGCTGGTTCATTTTCTTGCTCCAAGCAGTACTTTACACTTCAGCAAAATGAATTCCAGCTCCCACTGTTTTGCCCAAAATACCCAATTAAATTCATTTTGTACTTCTCATGAATTTTACCTCCTCAGACTCAACTGCTTCTTGAAAGCTAGTTGTTTAACAGAGTTGTTTTAATTTGGGCTCAGTGCTGGCATTTACAGATTTATAGTAGTAAATCTGGCTATTTTTTATCTTTACAGCAGAATAAGTCTTAGTCTCAGGAAAAATGGTGTCTACTATTCTGCTGCTATGATAAGATGCAGCGATATATAAGATGCTATGATATACGCAGTGGTTGTGTAAAAATTGTAAACAGGCAGACCAATGTTGATTCCCTGCAATCCAAGCTAAAAAGAACAATAAACTGTTTTATTTTGATCAGTTTGTATTAAGCTTCCAAATCTTACGTCATTAATATAAATTAGAAAAAGTGGGAATCCAAATACGGATCACTGGGACATCCCACTCCCCCAATGCTATGCACTTCCACCAATAAGCAGCTGCTACAACCTATTCTTTAGTCAATTTCTTCCCATTCACATGTTTTATCCTGAATCCCACTGCTGGAAGCCAGCAGTTTTTCATACAGAATGAATATGCCAAATATTTTTTGGCAGGCAAGATGTCAGATGGCTTTCTGCAGTATACTTTGGATATCACCTTTTCAGTAAAAGTCAAGGAGGTTATTCAAGCAGGACCTTCCTCTTCTGAATCCATGTTGATTGCTGTTTATTATTTTATTATGGTAAGGTAATCCTTAAAGCTTTCAGTTTAAGATGGGCATGGACTAAGGTACCAGAGCCAAAAAGGCAGCCAGTGTCCTAAACTGATCCCGCCTCCTAGGTTTCATTCCACAACATGGACACAGAGTCATTTTACACAAGGTGAAGGAAAATTTGGGATTTTCTTAATGTTATCAAAGAATAAGCATCTTCATTTATTTCATGAAAAATTTCAAATATTAAACCTGAACTATGTACTCATTTGAGAAAAATAGAAACTCACAATGGAATCCCAGCTTACCTGATCTAACCCCTTCATCTTGGAAGTATTCATTCATTCATATGTGCTCTGCCCAGATTCAGGTCTTGGCTCATTGTCTGCTGATACTTCATCTGAGCTGTCTTCTTGACAAGATTTTTTGTCAGTGATGGTTTGCCATTGATTTCTATTATGTTGGATGCTCAAATTCTATTCACCTAAGTGTTTGCAGTGGTGTTTTTAATGAAACATTTAAAAAAAAGAACGGCTGCATTACTCAAAGTTTAACAATACATTTTGGGATACAATTTCTTTGGACAGAGTTTCTGAGAAATGAAATGATTATAAATTTGTAGAGCATTAACTGCTTCTAATTATTTTATGGAAGACTTTCCAGTACACAAGCACCAGGGGGAAAAACAAGAGTCAAATCTGTTCCTTAGACCAGCTTGCAAGCAGTGGATTGATCAACAATAAAATAGTCAAATTTCATGAGAAGTAACATTAAATGGCTCTTTTTAGTTGCTTGTAATGAGGTTTTCTTCTACATATTTAAATAAATGTACAACTAAACTCGAGAAAAAACAAATTGTCAAATATGAATGGATTTGGCTTTATTTTCCCAAAAATGTCATTATAACCTTGACATAATACTAAAAACTGCTTTTCTTTTGGTGTCAAAGACCAGCATGGTATTCTATGGTGAATCAATTTTACTGATTTCTTCAGTTATAATAAAAGATCCAGTAGCAATTAATTTCTAAAATAATGTGCTTTCACCAAAAAATTACTAGCTTGGACTAGACAGCAGCAATGATACCAACACTAGCTTATCACCTCTGCAGAAATGGCTATTAAGGATGTTCAAGCAGCCTCTATGCTGCTGTGATGTAATTTACCCCATACAGATTCAGAGCAGCCCCATCCAACCATTAAATATTTACAACATGCAGCTTCTTTCTGGGTCGCAAGATTTTACCACCTCGCTCCTTAATCTGAGGTACAATGTCCATGTGGATACAGTCTAACGTATTTCAAAAAGAATCACCAAATGAACTGTATTCAGTTAATTATCAACAAAAATTCCAATGGGTTTAATAATTAACATTATTCAGAGTTTGAAATGCATTGACTGTACTTCACAGGTCTACTCCGTTCAGATATATTTTTGCTGTCATATACAAATATATTAACATGATATCCCCAAATAAAATTCATTATACGGCACTGATATCTTTGCCAAATTATGATCGTACGTTCTCTGGTTCCAACGGCTTTTTGAAATAGCAAATCTGATGTAATCACTTCCAGATCTGACTTTATTTTCTTTTTGCTGTTCAGCTGCTTGTAGTAACAGGCCAGCAGGGAGCACAACCAATTCAGTGCTGCAGAAATCAATCCTCTGCAAATTACAAAATAAAACAGCTTCAAGGGAAGAATGAAGCTTCAGAAAGCTGAAGAATCAAGCTTAATCTGTGAAAGAATTTCTATCGAAAGAGACACTTCTACATTATGCTATGACATCCAATTACTGTTCACTTAGAACAGTTTGAAGAATCTTTCTTCTACGTTCTGGAAACTATTAAGCCTAGAATTCTTATGAATTTCTATTCAATGAATTGCATTCATAATTTCCTATGCTCCTAAAAGCTGATACTTAAGTTCAGATAAACTCCCATTACCCTCTTTAATGTTAACGTTGCCCTTATAGTGATCCGACATATAGAAAAACCAAACAGGTGTAAATAATCATCTTAATACTGAACTGATCAGTCTGACAGCTCAGATTCAAGACGAAGTCCCATTAAGTTTCCAGGTAACTGACACGAAAGAAAGGACAAACTTGAATTTACACAGCACCTTCTTTGTCTTTTTGAAACATAAGCCCTGTTGTAACATAGGAAACTGGACGCAATTAAATCAGCAATGAGAGAATAAAATGTCATAGAATCTGTAAAATGTTGGTTTCCAGCTCTTGGGTACAATTTACACATACTGGTGTCTGAAGATCAAACGTTACAAAGAGGCAGTTTGCACATTGTTGGGCCTACAATCTGTTAACACAAAATACTCAAAATGAACAATTTAAATAACTCCTGGATTTATTAAGTCATAATGAGTGGTTGAAAAGTTTAACATTAATGAAGATGATAAGACTCTCTCACCTTCAGGCCTAAAGCAACAGTTATCTGGATAAAGTACCCTGAAGGGCAAGCTCAGCATGGTTTATTAATTATTATTAATGCACTGCATCACTGAATTAATTCCTCCAAATGTTTGCCCACATACCAGGATCTGGATTTCAGGATCAGGTGCAGTGTGCTTAATGCAGCAACATAGCCAAAAGGAAATTGTGAAAGCCGAATTGTAATGATTTGATGGATCGGACAGGTTTCAACAAGAAACCGATGAATTTTATTACAGGGAGCTTTTCAGATGCTACATGCTTGAAGAGGACCCTCGTCAGGAAGCTCCCAGATTGCCCGCACTTACGGGTCATTGGTTGGAACCTCCAAGAACATCACGTGACGCCTGCTAGACTGCAGGAGAGGCTATACCTTCAGTTACTACATTTCCTCTCCCTTTAGTTTTTTACAGTTTCTATTTACAGAGAACATTTGAATATCCAACAACATATGCATACATACAATACCACGTGATTAAAGATTAAGCCTCTGAGGTGCTTTCCTTATTTGGTTAGATCAACGTAGCTCTACCACTTGAGATTCCTCCACAGGATTGACATGATCTGGGACTGCAGCACGAAATACGTCATCAGAATGTGGCAGTTCAGGGTTACGCAACTCTACAGTGACATCGGGTATGTCTATTCTAGGTTGATCTGTCACCTCAGGGATTGATGGTTCGATATTAATTATAGGCAAAGTAGTGGAATGTCTCTCTATCACAAATTCAGTTTATGTGTTTTTGAATATTTCTGTCTCCCACTTCCACCTAGAAGGATAAGGGACCAGTCTCCGAGACTTTGGTTCCAGAAACCCAACAAGGTCCACTTCTGAAATTGCACACAAATATTGTGTCTCCTACAATGAATGTGCGAGCTTCACTATGAATATCGTGGTTCAATTTTTGATTAATCTGATTCTTCTCTACCATCCCCTGTAAGTTTGGAAACACCAGACATAACCTTGTATGTAGGCAGCATTTCATCAATAATTCAGGTGGTGTTGAACCCGTAGTTGAATAAGGCATTGTACAATAACTAAGAAGTAGGCAGGAAAGTTGAGTTTCTAGAGAACCTTCTGATAACCTCTTCATTCCAGATTTGAGAGTTTGCACAGCTCTCTCTGCTAAACCATTTGATGAGGGATGGTATGGGGCTATTTTAATATCTCTCATTCCATTTAAATTCATGTATCTCAAACTCTGTACTGGTAAAGACTGTAACATTATCAGAAATGATGATTTTAGGCCATGTATGTTAAAACAATGACGCAGTTTCCTGATAGTTGCACTCCACATTGGTGATCTGACTTGTTATACGTCCATCCATTTAGACTGTGTATCTACGGACAACAAAAACATGGTACCCAAAAATGGTCCTACAAAATCAATATGTAGTCTAACCCAGGGTCGGTCAGGTCACTCCCACGGAAGCAGTGGAGCTGAAACAGGCAACTTCTGTTGTTCCTGAAAATGGAGACAGTGCTTGACTGTGCTTGCAATGTTACTCTCAATGCCTGGCCACCAGATATAGTTTTGTGCAAGCATTTTCATCTTTGATATGCCTGGATCCGCATTATGGAGCTCTGTCAAGAGTGGTCCCCTACCTTGTGATGGTTCGACAACTCCTGATCCCCACAACAAAATTCCACCTTGCAGCTTAGCTCTGTGTTTCTGACATAGAATGGTCTCAATTCTGCAGATACAGGTGAGTTTGGCCATCTTTGCAAAACAAAGTCTCTGACTTTCAATAATATTGGATATCTGTTCGTCTAATTTCTAATTTGCTTTGCACATACAGGCGAAGAATCCAAGAAATTCAGCATGTACACAACTTCTTGTGGAAAAGGAGCATATACAATGCTATCTGGTAATGGCAGATGACTGAGGGTGTCCACATTTGTAATATGTAAGCCCTGATGGTGCATAAAAGCATACTTATATGCAGATAATATCAAAGCCCAACATTGTGTTCTTGCTGATGCTATTGGCGGAATAGCCTTAACCTCACTGAATAAACCCATTAATGGTTTATGTTCCGACACAATAGTAAAATGTCGTCCATACAGGTAATGCTGGCATTTCTTCACACTGAATGCCACCAATAAACCTTCCTTTTCTAGCTGGAAATAACCCTTCTCGGCTGTGGAGAGAGTTCTTGGGACATAGCCAAGGGGCTTTCTGATCCATTTTCCATTCTATGCGATAACACAGCTTCCACTCAATAAGAAGTATCACATGTTAATACTAATTCTTTCAATGGGTCATAGTGTCCAATAAATAAAGCAAATGCAACAGCTTCTTTACTTTCACAAAGGCTTCTTCCTGTTGTGAATTCCACAACCAACGGTGATGCTTTTTTAGCAATAAGTGTAATGGTGCTAACACTGTTGATAAGTTTGGCAAGAAGTGGCTATAGTAGCTGATCATACCCAGGAAAGACTCAAGTTCGGTTACATTGGGCAGTGAGGGCACATCTTTGACTGCCCTAGCTTTCTCTTCTACCGGATGCAAATCCATAGCATCCATCCTGTGACCCAGGTAAGAAACTTCTGGCGCTTGGAATGTACAATATTCTTTCTTTAATCGTACACTGGCCTCCACTGTCTGAATTTTCAGCTTAGCGGGTGGAAGCGATTGGTGGGCCTGGCAGCAGTCGGGAAATGAACCACCGACTGTGACCAGCCCCCAACTGTGATTTTACACTGGCTGGCCAATTAACGGTCAGCCAGTGTGAAGTGCGCACTGACACGATCACTGTTGCCTGGGCTGGGGGCGGGAAGAGGGTGAGCACTGAAGTCAGCGCGGGCGCAGTGGAGCGTGGAATGAAAGCTCCCTGAAGGCAGAGAGCTGCCTCAGGGAGCTGAAGCATTTAAATACAAAAGGTAAAGATTTTGAAAACCAGGAAAAAATGCCCATGCATCAGACTCAGTCACCAGAACATATGAATGATGAAAATTCCGTCCAAACATTTTTATTTTCTTAAATTAATATCGGAAACCTCATCCCACCCCTGGATGAGGTTTCCTGAAAAATGCAAAGACCGCCTGGCTGATTCACTCATCTGCCAACCGTAACAATGGATGGGCAGCGAAAAATCCCAATTAATTGGGCCGTTAATGGACTTAATAGCCCTGTTACTTGGTACTCTAGTAATGCCCTTTATCTGTATAGATTCTCCAATGTATGCCTTCAATTTAGTGGTTGTCTGCTCCAGATTCAGTGGATGGGTACCTTCGTTTAGGTATTTAAATGTGCGCGCTCCCACCACTGTGGTTGAGGCTCCCGTATCCACCTCCATTATTAGTGGCTTCCCATTAACTTAGATTGTGACAGTGATAGGTTTGGTTTTTACAGCGGTGACGTTATACAGGGAATAGATATATCAGCAGCTTCAGGTTCTGCTGCATTTTTACGATTCAATCATGTTGGTTTGCTGCTTTATGGGCTGTTTCGACTTTGCCCTGCATTGCCTTACTACATCATCTATCTTACAGCAGTAATAGCATTCTGCCTCCTTCAATTTGCAGGTGTCTAGTCTGTGGTCACCCCTACATCTATAATAAATTACCTTTGAGCCGCTGAAGTGTTCCTACTAGGCTTTTTCTAACAGCGGACATTGCCTTGCATTTCGCTGCTGTGTCTCTGGTTTTCATGCCACACCCGGAGGTCAGTTCCCACCCCAAGCGAAGAACAGCATCATGTTGTATGTGTTGCAAAGCCTGCGAGTCTCTCGCAGCACTCTCCATGGTGAGTGCTATTTCCAGTGTGCACTTCAAATCAATGTCAGCCTCTGCGAGTAAGCGGCGTTGTCGTGAACTCCACAAACTAATCGGTCCTGCAGCAAATCATTTAATGTGTCCCCGAAGTTGCAGTTTTCTGTCAAGCGCTTCAGGTTCACTACATAGGTTGTGATGGACTCTCCCAGGGCCCTAACCCTGGAATTAAACTTAAACCTCTGCATTATTACAGATGACCTCTGCTGGAAATGGGTTTCCACGAGGTGCACTAATTCATTAAAGGACTTAGAAGTCAGCGCGTTCGGGGCCATCAGGTGTAGATGAGATTGTTTGTCTTGTTACCACACACTCAAAAGCTTACTGCTTTTTCCCCCATGGTAATTTTGTTCGCTACGAAATAAAAACCAGGGCGCTCTACTTACTAGCTCCAGTCTTCCATAGTTGCATCGTAAATATCGATTCTGTTGAAGAGTGGCATGACTGATGGATAGTCTTTTCTTTTCTCTTAAGATTCGATGTAGTCACGTTAACAAGGCGAGGTACAGCATCGGAGCTATCCCATCCTCCTCACTAAATGTACTGACTTGACAGACCGTCAGGTTTCAAATAGAAACAGATAAGCTTTATTACAGCGAGCTTTTCAGATGCTACATGCTCGATCAGGACTCTTGTCAGGAAGCCCCCAACCCCCGCCCCCCTGGATTGCCCGTGCTTAGGGCTCATTGGTCAGAGGCTCCAAGAACATCACGTGACCCCTGATAGACAGCAGGAGATACCTTCAGTTACTATACGAATCAACTAGCAACATTCCAGAATCTAGTTACAGCATGCTGTTGATGCAGCTTGGCAACCCGATGCTTACCTGGCCTCTCAGCTTGCACAATGGAGGGAGAAAAGAATGATACTGGGGATTACACACTAGCAAAGGGGAAGTGTGAAAAGAATTCTACATTTGAGGTGCAATAAACATTGTTGATGTATGCCTTTCAACACAACTTTAGCCAAAGGAAATTATCTAATATTTATGTACAGTTATAAATTAAATTCTTCAACTTCAGTGGTGTAAACCAAGCCTTAGCTCATTGGTAACATTCTTGCCTCTGGGTTTAAGTTCCATTCCAGAAAGTTGAACACACAATCTAGGTTGGCACTTGAGAGGAGGTGCAATACTATCAGAGAAGCATCATTTGGATGAGACATTAACTAAAGGCCCCACTTGCCCTCTTAGGTGGATGTGAAAGATTGCATGTACTTTTTGAAGAACATCAAATAATTTCTCACGGCGTTCTGGACAACATTTATCCTTCAACCAACATCACCACCATAGACCTGCCTCCCAGCAAGGAGCCCTTAAAGGAGGAGAGAGAGGTCATGTGTGGAAAAGGGTGTAATTTTTTTCCTCTGAGCTTATTAATGTACGTGGCTTTTTAGATCAATAAGGCCAACTTAATTAGTCTTGATGAAATTGAGCCACTCACTCATTTCTAACTGTCTTCTTCATTATCAACACGTACTTGTTTCAGTTTTTTGGTTTTGCCTGGAAGTCAATTAAAAAAAATATTTATAACTAAAACAGTTTATTTAATATACATTTTCACAAAATATCCCAAATAGTTTTTTAATTCTTGATGTAATTTTTTTTGTGTTCAAGGAATTAAACTAACGCAATTAAATTGTACCTCGAACACAGAGTTAAATTGATTTTACTTAAATTATTACGTTTTTCTAAATGAACAGAAAACCCCAAATCCCTTGCACTCAGCTTTTAAACAATTCACCTTAATTTCGTATATTAACTGTAAGCAACATTTAATTTTGTCAACAGGGCTGTTGCGGAATGCAGCCACCAGTCAGCATAATCACAGTGTAATGCATCATCTTACTCTTTAAAGTTGGTCACATTCTCCTGCAAGTTATTGCAGACTTGAGGTGTTTATCTTTTCAAACTCATACAATGAAGCATTGGGTAAAAACACTTTCCCAATTCGGTCATTTATTGTAAACATTGAGCATTACCCAGCTTTACACAGTGAAGTTCATTCTGCTTTTACACAACAGTGGTGGAAACGTTCCTCTATGTGCTGCATTTATCCTACAGGCAAAAACCATTCAGATACCATGATTCAGCACATGGTGGAATATCTAGCCAAATGCATCTCGATCCCATCTGCAGAAAGCAACCTTCAACTCTCCAAAAGCCACATTTTATGGCACCAATACACTTTCTTCCATTTCACACACTTGCATCCTTCTTCCTTCTGAATGTCAATTTTGTGCTCATCTATGTCTGTGTGGCACCTTGGGGAAACAGGCACTGGAACTAGATTGAAACTTCCCAAACTAATTTTGCCTTGGGTTCCAAGTGAACGAGCCTTTATCCCATTGGTCAAAGTAGAATTGACACTCGGTCGAAAAAATTGACACAGAAATTACAATTAGGAATTAAACCAGTCGACACAACTGGTCCAGGTTCAAGTTAGTTCATAGTAGCACCAAACTTCTTTGAGCATTATTAAAACTCATTATACAAACTCTGGTTGAGAAATTCTAAATAGTGGAAATACGTAACTGATTATTTATTTTTAATATCCCAGCAATATCCTAATATGGACCAAAATGGAAATGCAGATTAGAAAAAGTCTGCTAATCATCATGATCAATGGACTTCAGTAGCAAATTTCATTGTGTGGCATGCTGCAGAAATTAGATTTAACTAATTGAAAGCTTTCAGCTCATAATCTGGATTGACATTCCAACAATGAGTTAAGGAATTGAGGAGATGTAGCACAGTGGTAATGTCATTGGAGTGGTAATCCACAGGTCCAGCCTAATTCTCTGAGGACATGGATTCAAATCTCACCATGGCATCTAGTGGAATTCAAATTCAATTAGTGAATCCAGAATGTAAAGCTGGACCACAACAACCATCATTGATTGCCGTAAAAACCCAATGCCCTTTAGGGAAGGGATCCTGCCATCCTTAGCTAGTCTGGCTTACATGTGACTCCAAACCCACAGCAATGTGGCTGACTCTTAACTGCCTTCTGCAATAGTCTAGCAAGCCACTCAGTTCAAGGGCAATTAGGGATGGGCAATAAATGCTGACCTTGCTAGCGATGCCTACATTCCATAAAAGGAGAAAATGCTACATTATTAAAAATGCCATCCTTAAGCTGAAATATTAAACTGAATGAGGTGAGCTAATAGATGAGCTATTAAACTGAAGCCTGTTTGCCCTATCCAATCATTGTGAAGAGTTGAGAATACTTCCAGAATCCTGGCTAATATTCCTCTCTCAATCAATATCAGCAAAACTATAGGCCTACAGGACATTCGTCTGATTGCTATTTGGGAGACTTGAATTTGAATTAAACAACTCTGAATTGAAGTGTTGACTGTATTCAAGACAACTTGCTTATAAATTGGACTGTTCAATTCAAAATAGAATGTGTGGTGCCCTATTACTTGAGGTACCAACTTCATGGTTTCCATTAAAAAAAATTACAATGTATTCAACAAAAATAATTCATATCATTGAGAACAATTTGTATTTTATTCTTTGGCAGAACAGGTTAATAAAGCAATTGATAAAGTGTATTGAATCCTGAGCTTTATAAATAGAGGCATACAGTACAAAATCCAGTAAGCTATGCTAAACCTACTGGCAGAGACAGGACTTATGTTTTATTATTGTCTGTGATCAAAGTGTTTGTATGTGGGGTGTGGATGTTTTCTCACCCTCAGAGTGTTTGTCCCAGTTTAAATAATTTGAACAGCAAGCTTCTTTGAGAGTTTTAAAATAAGAAAGGTTATTTATTACCCCACACTTGCCCTGGAGGTTTAAAACATGACCTCTCACACACACCATCATTCACCCAAAGATTAAATACGGATGAAGGAAAAAACAATAGTTACAATTTGGGATTTTTTTCAGTCTCCTTCATAGCAGGCCTCTAGGTTCTTAGATGAGTTGATGCATTGGCTGGAGTGAAAGTCTTGAAAAGCAGAGGATTCTCAGTAAGCTACATGGTTTCTTGTAGTTGAATTGCCAGGATTTTGGTTCTCTGGAGAACTTGAAATTGTAATGGTTGGAGAGAGTCCGTCTCCCACTTTTAAGGTATTGCTATTTATTACCTGGGCTGCTTAATTGACAGCTGGTCTTTCTGTCTCTGCAGAGCTGACTCTTGTTTTTAAAGACAGGCAACGAAACGTAACAGAGCACATGGGTAAGACAGTTAAACGTCCAAAGTCCCTTTTCCAAATAAAGTGGCATGTTAGGCTGATAGACATCCTGTGTTGTGCCTTTTCACACTTTGAGAGTTTGAGACAGCCAAGATCTTTGTGTTTGGATGAGGGGCCATCACAGTACAAGGAAAGGTCAATAGGATCTATTTCACATTCGTCTGACACCCATTGAACTTTGATGTTCCTGGTGAAACATGGAGACGAGTTGTCTGCAAATCCCATTATGTGTAGGTTTTAGTCCATATTTATCAGGGGTATTGGCCACAGACTTTATTGTCTACAGTTAAATTTTCACATAGTATGCTGTAGCCATCTTAGCAATATTTTGCAGTATTAGGGTTTGTTAGAGTTAATGTGTAGGACTATGTAAATATTACCTCCCATAATGATGAGGTAAGAGAATACATGACTAGGAGAGGAAGGGGGATGGTCATGGCTTCAGCAGTGTAACACCTTGCCATGGATAGCTGTACATCGTTTAGTTGTATAAAATAAACCAGTTGTTGTTTGAACATCTCAGTCATCATTCCGAAGCTAGGCTAACCAACATACAACACTTGAGTTCACTTTTTAAAATATAGCTTTAAATTTGTAATATCTTCATGCCTGTACTAGGCATGTCACTACATTAAACAAGCTTAGCCCCCAGCTGGATTATTGTGTTACACCTCTGGAAGGTCATGAAGGCTTTGGAGACGATACAGAAAATACACAGTAGGCTAGTTCTAGGGATGCGCAATTACAGTTATGCGGATAGAATAGGGAAACTGCTTTTTTCTCCTTAAAGCAGAGAAGGCTAAGTGGAACTTTGATAGGGTGCTGAAAATCATGAAATATTTAGATCGCATAAATAAAGAGAAACTGTTCTCAATGGCTTATGGGCTGATAAGCAGATATTTAAGGTGATTAGCAAAAGAAACAGAGGCAATATGAGGAAAACCTATTTAAGCAACAAATGGTTGGCATTTGGAATACATTGCCCAAAGGACAGTGAAAACAGATTGAATTGTAGTTTTCAAAATTGGATAAATAGTGAAAGAGAAAAAATTACACAAATGGGGAAAGAGCCAAGAATCAGACTAGCTGGATTGCTTTTCGAAAGAGTTGGTGCAATCTTGATGGGTTGGTCTCCTTCTGTGTTACACTATTTCTGACTTGTTGACACAGAAAAACTACTTCATTTGATGACATAGTAACAATATAATCTGTATAATTCAAAATTATTCATTATGTGAAGCATTTTGGGGTGTGTTGTAATAAAGCACTATACGAACCCATGCTTTATATTATTTTGGACCTCAGTTGTAGCACAATTACATTATATACATATTGAACTATGAATGAAAAATCTAAGTGTCAAAAGTAGGGAAGTTAAGTACTCAAACAGGAGGCTTTTTTTAAAAAAGTCAACACCAATGTTGTTGGTTCAACCCTCTTAGTTCTATAAGTACATACAATGCTGCTCAGTTCAGGGGAGAACATCCTGTGCAGCTTATGTTCATAGTCACTGTTCTTTTGCATTTGACCATTGCTTCAGCAATGTCTGAAAACTCCCCTTCTTTAAAGTGGCTATTTCTTATCTGACCTGGTATCTCCTAGTGTGAGTTAATATCATATTTTGATTTTTGATGCTTCTGTGAAGTGCCGTAGGACATTTTATGATGTTGAAGATGCTATTTAATTGTTGTTGCTAGAGAAGCGATGGTTGAGAGGAGATTTGATAGATGTTTTTAAAATCACGAGGGGGTTCTAGGCAGAGTAGATGGGGAAAAAACTGTTGCCTTTGGCAGAGAAGTCAAGAACCAGAGGGCACTGATTTAAGGTGATTGGAAAAAGAACCAAAAGGTGAGATCAGAAAGTGTTGTTTTACACAAGTGTTTAGGATCTAGAATGTGCTACCGGAGAATGTGGAGCAGGCAAATTCAATTGTGGCTTTCAAAAGGGAATTGGATAAGCATCTAAAGATAAAATGCATAGGATTACGATGAAAGGGCAGGGAGTGGGACCAACCGAATTGCTCTTGAGGAGAGCCGGTGAGAACTCGACGGTCTGAATGGCCTCTTTCTGTGCTTTAGCCATTATACGATTCTAACCCTCTCATCACACTTCCAGGCAACCCAAGCAAAATTGGTGAAGCTGAACACAAATATCAGCAATTCGAATCCTGAGTCGTAAACTGCATAAGCTTAAAAATTATGCAGTGATTGAAAATAATTTCAACCAGTGCCGGATTGCAGAAGCAACTGGTCAGAACACAGCTACTCTCAATACAATTTAATTGCAGAATTATAGATGAGATAGCGATTTTCTCAAACAGCATGTGTGCCCTTAATTGCTTTGCAGCTTAAAGCTGTGAGCTTGATTATTGAGAATACGGAGTATGTTCTACGGGTTTCCCCACATCTGCACTGCGTCTTATTGGGTTGCAAAGCTGCAGCCACGTGGAAAATGGGTTGTAGCAAATTATTCTTTTCCATACAATATCAAATAAACCATGAAAGAAATTCAAATCTACAAATTTCAATTACTCTACGATTTAAAAAAAACCACAATACCTTTTAAACATCATTCTTACAGATCTAAAATGATAGAATAAAGAATTTCTCCTACTCTCTTGAGGTCATGTATCAGTTTGCAAGACCTGATGATGACAGATAACCTGCTCCCCAGCCCTTTGAAGAAAAAAGTGTGGGGTGAAATATCTTGCACAACGCTCTTCCATTCCTCAACAGCAGAACCGTTGATCAAACAAACTACCATTTGAACTCCAATCAACTCTGACAACATCCAATAGCTTTTGCCTTCCAATTATTTATTGTTTTTGGTTGGACTTTTATGTACGTCACAGTAAGGAATTTGTTGGTTAACACAATGCTTTCTCCATTCTGGGCTCTCAGCGTCTGAATCCAACATTCCTAAATTAGAAATAATGCAGTGAGGTGCAAACTTTCTCAACTCTATTCCAACACTCAGACTGGCCTCAGCAGAACATTGCATACTGCAACAGAGAAGATTTTTTTGAACTCCACATTTTCCACTCTTACCTCATAAAAATTTTATCAAAACATTGTTTTCACCACTCTCCTGCTTCCTGGTCTGTGCCAGAATAAGTTCCACAGGTGGTGACAGCCCCCCTGTACCTCATTTAAGTGGTTATTCTTCATGCATAAGCCTAAACAATGACTGCTGGATGACTATTTGGCTATGTAAAGCAGTATGTAAAGCAGTGAAGGTAAGGTCTAATACTTGTGGAAACTTACTCTGGCACAAGCCAATGACTTATTATAACCAACCAAAAGCTATCTGCATATTCTTCAGCACAACTGTCAGTGAATAACAATAGAAACAGAGAATCTGTTATTATTTTCCCTACTTAGCACAGTAGTGCTGATACGCCTCAGTGCAACTTTCTTGTCATGGACTAGTGATTGATCTTGGGACATTTCTGGTCTGTACGCCTCTTCCTGCGTATCTAATCACTGAACCATTTAGCAGACTACTGTAACTGACCTCAAAGCCTCTCCAAGCTAAAACTGCCAATTTAGTGCCAAACTATGGGCAGTTGTGGACCATGCATCATAGAAACTGGATGAAAACTGGGAAAGCATTGTACACAGGTGGCAAAGAGAAGATTTCATCTCATGGTCAGGGTTAGCACATATCTCAGAAGCATTAAGATAACAATGGATTAACCCTTTGTGTTGATCAGTGCACCAGGTCTGAACTTCTAATCAAAACTCAGTTTTTAAAACAATATTTGAAGTTTAAATGCATACCTCAAAATAGCCCAGAATAAACATCAAAGTGAAAATAATTTGGTCCAGCTGGACAGCTTCAGACAAATAGCACGACATGTTTTTGAAAAGTTGCTCTATCCACAGCTTGAAACTTGTAATAGCCATCCAATCTTTCAGGTTACTGCATTCTGACTACATACTTTATTAAACAGATTTACAACTACACTGGTGAGGCGCATGGCCAGCACATTAACAATGTATTGCAAATATCTGCAGAAGCCTCGTATTGACCGTGTTACTGAGAGATCATTTATCAAGGCAGCATAATAAGCACTGTTGCTTCTATCAGTCTTCATACACAAGGCCTTCAGCAAGAACTCTAGATTTTTAAGATAAATCTAATAACCGCTCACTTTCCACAGTGGTTGATCTTGCAATATACGAAGTGCGATGGTAAAAGTGAGTTACAAAGTGTGCATAATGGCCCTCAAGGAACTGGGAAAAATATTTTATATTTTAATCAATCATTTGAGTTCAGTTACATTTACTTTAGTGATTGCATAATTATTGGAACATTGATTAGATGTGTGATAAAGACTATTTTTCAAATTTAATATGATAAAGGTTTTAGGGCATACCAATGTTTAATTTAATACAGTATATAAAACTTGCACAATTAAAAATGGGAGGAAAAAAGATATTGCATGGCTCACTACTACCTTCTCAAGGGCAATTAGGGATGAGCAAAAAATGTTGATCTTTCAAGCAAAACCCACATCACAAGGAGGAACAAAATGAAATCATTATATTCGATGTCTAAGGGGTAGCATTTAATTAAAGGAACAGTAGTAATGTTGCAAAAGCAAAATACTGCAGATGCTGGAAATCTGAAATTTTTTTAAAAATGTAAATGCTGGGAACAGCAGATCTGCTGCATCTGTAGAGAGAAACAGAGTTAACGTTTCAGGCTTGATGAATCTTCATCGTAACAACGTTGGACTGAAATAGCGGTGTTTTGTCAAACAACAAAATGGGCACCAATTTTAGGAAGATTTTCCCTTCCCTTACTTGCGCCTTTATTCTTTTACCATTTTTCACAGTTTGCAACTAATTCACTGCAAAATGAACCTGCATGTTGTATGAGAGAAGAAATCAGAATTTGTGGTCTAACGATCAAAGAAAAAACAAAAATGGCAGCTATCTGATGTTCTCTGAGCTAGTCATCAATATAGATTTGAGCTAAATTATGACAATAGTTCATAGTTAGTCAAAAATATTTTCCTTGGAGGAGCAAAGAGAGAAACTTGAACTTAATGGAGTTGTACAGTTACACTGAGAACTTCGAAAGTGTGGTTTGACACTCAGGTCTACCCTTTTTTAAAAATATAAACATACACTGCTTTTACTGCACCCACAATTTCAGAATGAGGATTCCAAGAAGTGAGACATTTGGTAGAACACCACAATAATATAATTATATTACAGAAAATACACAATACCATGATTTATGAAGTTCACGGGAGTAAAAGGCATCTAGTGCAATACATTCCAGCAATTTTTTAGTACTTAATTAAAAGCAAATTAATACACAATGAGAAGTTTATTTGAATAAATAAAAATAAATTTGAGCTGAAGAATTCAATAAGAACATTTAGTTCCAAGCTTAGCTCCAACCTGATTCCAGTCTCCTACAGTCTATTGATATTTTGATTGATAAATTCTCTTGTAAATTTAGCAATATTAATACCTAGAAAAATCCCATGTGTAAGATCAACACCATATTGAACTTAACAATAAATTGTAAACAATGGTTTATCATTTAAAATCACATAGGTGATTACAGATGAGTCCAGCTATTTGGCCCATTGTGCACATCTTTCCAAACACTACATTACAATGGCTAACTGACATGAAAATGAGTTTTTCCCTCCACTAACTTACCTAGTAAACCAGTTTGGACATTACTTATTATTGAAATAAATAAGTGCTTCTTGATACTTGTGGTAATTGGATGTATAGTCATTCCCTCCTGTCCTGTCAATTACAGGTCACGTGATGTACTGTTGGGGCGCCGACCAGTGAGCCCTTAGCGTGGGAAATCCGCGGGGTGGGGCTTTTCCGAGGAGACAGCTGGTCGAGTGTGCAAGCACTGAAAATGTCTCTGTAATAAAGTCTAACTGTTTCTCAATGAAAACAATCTGCTCCAGAGAGTATCACAATATCCATTCTGAATTTGCATTTCACTATTTTGTACTTGCAATCACTTGACCTGCAGCTGTGGTTTAATTTGAATTTATGCTTTAGGTTAACTTGTCCTGTTCAATGTAACGTGTTTCATATCCGCAAAAGGTCCCCTCTCATTCATCTCCTTTCAAGGATAAAGAATCCAATTTTCTCTCATAACCTTAACATTGCAGATTAGCAATCTGGCCTTCCTGTGCAACCTTCAGGGTTTGGATATTTACCTTGTTGGCCACAACTCAACATGATTCTCAAGAAACAGCCTGAAAAGTGCTTCCGCAGGATGGTATCACCTTCACATTCTTTTTTATTTGCTCATGTGGGTGCCAATGTCAAGGCTAGTATTTATGGTCCATCCCAAAGTGACTTTGAGAAGGCTGTGAGCCGCCATCTTGAACCACTGCTGTTAGGTAGGGAATTTCACCATTTTGACACAGGGAAACTGAAGGGACAGTGATAGAGTTCCAGGTCAGGGTGGTATGCGGCTTGGAGGGGAACTTGCTGGTGGTGGTGTTCCTATGCATCTGCTTCCCTCATTATTCTAGGTGCTAAAGGTCATGGGTTTCGAAGGTGCTGTAAGAAGAACCTTGGTGAGTTGCTGCAGTGCATCTTCTAAGTGGTACTGTGTTCTGGTGGTGGAGGGGGTGAATGTATAAGGTGGTGTTTGTGGTGCAGATCAAGTCCTGGATGGTGTTCAGCTTCTTGACTGTTATTGGAGCAGCACTCATCCAGGCAAGTGGAGAACATTCCATCACATTCCTGACTTGTGCCTTGCAGATAGTGGACAGGTTTTGCAGAATCAGGAGGTGAATTACTCGCCACTAGATTCCCAGCCTCTGATTTGCTCTTGTCGCCACAGTATTTGGTAAAGTCAATCAGTTTGCTTTTTTTTCAATTGATGCTCAATTACCATAGTGAATGGTCACTCCTAGATCTCTAGCTAGTTATCATTTGTGAAGTATATCTCCCATGTATGCTTCAATGTATAAGACCTTGAACCAATTTGAATGGAGTTGCATCTGCCATAATTCTGTGCAATCACCTAGCACCTTATGCAATTTCTTAGATGCTTTGTCAGCTCTTTTACTCCTTTATTTTAATATTAGCTTTGATTTTGCCCAACTTATTGCACTGCAGAATCCAAATCTTCTGCGTAGGTCAAGAATAGAGAACAGTGATAGTGGCTGAAGGTGTGGGGGAGGTTACAGCAATAGTCCCTGGGGATTCCTGTCAATGCATTCATGTAGCTCAATGTCACTCCCCTAACTAATATTTTCTGCATCCTCACTTTCAGCCAATCCTTTATCTACCTCACTACTCCCTGCTTTAAGCATAAAACCGTAGAACTATAGAAAACATACAGCACAGAAGGAGGCCATTTGGCCCATCTTGTCCATGCCAGTCTGAGGACACCCAGGTGCCCTTTCTAATCCCAACTTCCTGCACCCGGCCCACAGCCCTGCAGCTTTCAGCCCTTAAGGTGCAGATCCAGGTACTTTTTAAAAGAGTTTAGAGTTTCTGCCTCTACCACCAACTTGGGCAGCAAATTCCAGACACCCACGACCCTCTGTGTAAAAAAGTTCTTCCTCATGTCCCCCCTACACCTTTTGCCACTTATTTTGAATAAATACCCCCTGGTTGTAGAATTCTCCACCAAGGGAAACAATTTTATCCTGTCCACTCTATCTATTCCCCTCATAATTTTGTACACCTCAATCAAGTCACCTCTCAACCTTCTTTGTTCTAAGGAAAACAACCCCAACCTATCCAATCTCTCCTCTAAGCTACACTTTTCTAAACCTGACAACATTCTTATAAACCTCCTCTGCACTCTCTCCAGAGCTATTATGTCCTTCCTGTAATGTGGTGACCAGAGTTGCACACGATGCTTCAGTTGTGGCCTCACCAGTGTTTTATACAATTCCAACATTATATCCTTACTTTTATATTCTATACCTCTGCCAATGAAGGAGAGCATTCCATATGCCCTCTTTACAACTTTGCCTACTTGAACTGCTGCCTTCAGGGACCTGTGTACTTGTACGCCAAGATCTCTCACTTCATCTACCCCTCTTAGTATATTCCCATTTATTGTGTAATCCCTGTAACTGTTTGACCTCCCACTTCTTTATGTTAAAATCCATCTGCCACTTTACCGCCCACTCCACCAACCCATCTATATCGTTTTGGAGATTATGGCTATCCTCTACACTATCCACTGCTTGGCCAATCTTTGTGTCATCTGCAAATTTCCCCACGCTCATGTCCAAATCGTTAATATATAACACAAACAGCAAGGGTCTCAACACTGAGCCCTGTGGAACACCACTTGAGACAATTTTCCATTCGCAAGGACATCCATCGAACATTACCCATTGTTTCCTGTTACAAAGCCAACCTTTTATCCAGTTTGCCACATTACCCTGAGTCCCATGGACTTTTACTTTCCTGACCAATCTGGGACCTTGTCAAATGCCTTGCTAAAATACATGTACACAACATCTACTGCACTACCTTCATCAACCCTTCTCGTCACTTCCTCAAAGAATTCAATCAAATTTGTGAGGCAAGACCTTCCTTTAACAAATCCATGCTGACCATCCCTGACTAGTCCAAGCCTTTCCACATGACAGTTAATCCTATCTCTCAGGATTGATTCCACTAATTTGCTCACCACCGATGTAAGACTAACTGGCCTATAATTGTTTGGCATTTCCTTTGATCCCTTTTTAAACAATGGAACTATGTTTGCATTTCTCCAGTCCTCCAGTCCCTCTCCTGTATCTAGTGAAGATTGGAAAATCATCCTCAGAGCCTCTGCTATCTCCACCCTGATTTCCTTCAGCAGCCTCGGAAACAATCCATCTGGTCCTGGTGACTTATCAACTTTCAAGGATTTTAACCCTTCGAGTACTTCCTCTCTCTTTATGACTAACCCGTCCAATATCTCACAGTGTTCCTCCTGGACTATTATATCTACATCCTCCTTTTCCTTTGTAAACACGGAGGCAAAATATTCATTCAAAACCCTTCCCATAGCCTCTGCATCTACACACAAGTTTCCATCTTCACCTCTGATAGATCCCACTTTTTCCTTTTAGGATTAATGTATTGGTAAAACATCTTTGGGTTATTTTTAACTTTACTTGCTAATCTATGTTCATGCCCACTCTTTGATTTCCTTATTTCCCTTTTTACTTCATCCCTGCACTTCCTATATCCATCTAGGCTATCTGCAGTGCTTAGTTCTTTGTGCCTACCGTACGCTTTCTTTTTTTGTTTGATCTTCCCCTGTATTTCTCTAGACAACCAGGGGGGCCTGGATTTGGCAGTACCACTCTCAATTTTGTAGGGGACATGTCTACTTTGTACAATTAGGATCTCGCTTTTTCCCATTGGGTTTCTACTGTTTTATCCTCCAGCAGTGCTGTCTAGTCCACCTCAGCCAAGTCCCTCCTCATTTCTGCAAAATTTGCCTTCCCCCTGTTCAAGACTTTTACTCCTGCCTTATCTCTGTTCTTTTCCATGGTAATGCTAAATCTAACTGAATTGTGATCACTGTCCCAAATATGGTCGCCAACTGTCCCTTCACCCACTTGCCCTTCTTCGTTCCCCAAGACTCGGCCTAGAATTGCATCTCCTCTCACTGGGTTTGTCACTAATTGGTTGAAAAAATTTTCCTAGACACGCTGCATGAATTTTTCTCCCTCAGTTCCACTTATATTGTTTGAATCCCAGTTGATATTAGGATAGTTGAAGTCTCCTACTATTATTGCTCTCTTGTTCTTTTGTCTACATATTTGCTCTTCTTTCTCCCTTCCACTATTTGGGGGTCTGTAGTATACCCCCAGTAGTGTGGCTGCCCCTTTTTTATTTCTAAACTCAATCCATAAAGCCTCATTTGTTGACCTATTTAGTATATCATCCCTTTTTTATCTCCCACTCTATCATGTCTGAAGACTCTATAACCAGGGATATTAAGCTGCCAGTTTTGTCCCTCCTTTAGACAGGTCTCTGTTATAGCAATGACATCCTGCTGCCATGTGGCTACCTGTGCCCTTAACTCATCTACCTTGTTTGTAATACTCCTTGCATTGAAGTATAAACAGTTTAACCCCGTCGATTTCCCTTGCTGGACACTGTAAACTTTGCGTCTCCTGTAACTCCATGTCTATCACAATGTCCCGACTAATGTTCTACCTCCATTTTTCTGATCTGAATCTAACCTATCTGATCCTACTCCTGGGATCCCATCCCCCTTCCACACTAGTTTAAATCCTCCCCAACAGAACTAGCAAAAGCCCCCGCAAGGACACTGGTCCCAGCTTTGCCTGGGTGCAGCCCCTGTTTGTGCAGGTCCCACCTTCCCAGAACCCGTCCCAGTGCCTCAAGAATCTGAATCCCTCCCGGTTACACCATCTCTCCAGTCACGTGTTCATTTGGTCTATCCTCTTATACCAGTTCTCGCTAGCACGTGGAACTGGGAGTAATCCTGAGATTACTACATTTGAAGTCCTGCATTTTAATTTATCTCCTAACATCCTGTACTGAGCTTGCAGGTCCTCATCCCTTAGTTTACCTATCTCGTTGGTACCAATGTGTACCACAACCACTGGCTGTTTACCTTCCCTCCCCAGAATGTCCTGTAGCCGCTCCGTGACATCCTGGGCCCTGGCACCAGGGATGCAACATACCATCCTTGATTCACATTTGCGGCCACAGAAGCGTCTGTCTGTGCCCCTAACTATTGAATCCCCTATCACTATAGCCCTACCAGTTGTTTTCCTCCCACCGCTCTGAGCAACAGAGCCACCCACTGTGCTGTGAACTTGGCTGTTGCTGCTTTTCCCTGAGAGGCCATCCCACCCCCAACAGTATCCAAAGCAGTATATCTGTTAGAGAGGGGGATGACCACAGGGGACTCCTGCACTACATTCCTGAGTCTTTTACTGTTCCTGATGGTCACCCATTCACTTTCTGCCTGTATAATCTTCACCTGTGGTGTAACCACCTTGCTAAACGTGCTATCCAGGACTTGCTCAGAATCGCGGATGTTCCACAATGAGTCCACCCACAGCTCCAGCTCTGAAATCCAGTTAGCTAGAAGCTGCCTTTGGACACACCTTACACACACATGGTGACCAGGGACGCTGGAAGCATCCCTCACTTCCCACATCTTGCAGGAGGAGCATATCATGGGTCTGAGTTCTCCTGCCATGACATCCAAAGAACAAAGAAAAGTACAGCACAGAAACAGGCCCTTCAGCCCTCCAAGCCTGCGCCGATCATATTGCCCATCAACTAAAACATTTTGCACTTCCAGGGTCCATATCCCTCTATTCCCATCCTATTCATGTATTTGTCAAGCTGCCTCTTAAACACCACTATCGTACATGCTTCCACCACCTCCTCTAGCAGCGAATTCCAGACACTCACTACCCTCTGCGTAAAAATACTTGCCCTGCACATCACCTTTATAGTTTTCTCCTCTCACCTTAAATCTATGTCCCCTAGTAATTGACTCTTCCACCCTGGGAAAAAACTTCTGACTATCTACTCTGACCATGCCACTCATAATTTTGTAAACTTCTATCAAGTCACCCCTCAATCTCCGTCGCACTAGTGAGAACAATCCGAGTTTCTCCAACCTCTCCTCATAGCTAATAACCTGGTAGCATCCTGGTAAACCTCCTCTGCACCTTCTCCAATGCCTCCATATCCTTCTGGTAATGTGGTGCCCTTAGGGTGGGGGCAGGGTGGAGAGTTGAGGGCTGGAGGGCCTCTGTTTTTATTTTACCTGGGACAAAGTCCCACAGCAGAAGCGGGCCTTTTAAATAACCCACCTCCTCACCTGGCAGCCCCCGTGGCTGCCTCCAAACTTTTTCCAGGGTCAACTGGCCCAACCGCAGCCCACACCTGCCTATACCCTACAAGGAAAATCCTGTCCTTGCGGGTGTGTCAAGCTGGGAATTTTCCCAGCTCCTACTACCTATCTCAAGGATAAAAATCCAAGTCTCAGTGTCATTACTTCTAAATCTCCACTAATTAAATAAGACAATCTCATCTGAAATGTCAAACATTACACATGATACTGGTACCTAGTTTCCTTGCCTGTTTTTCCCTTCTCCTTTTGATGCTGTTGACCCCTCATTGCTGCTTGTTTGCCTTTCCAGTATGTCACCACATGGCCAAGAATCCACGGCAGGATCTTGATGACAGCAGCCTGTGTAACAGTGGAGGGCAAAAAAGTTGAGTCCTTTCTGGTTTTCCTCTCCCCATCATTGAAGTGCTGAGGTCAATTGTAAATCCCCGAATGGCACCACAGTTGAGCTCCATGAACTCAATATGGACTGATCTTCCTGCCTTATTGCACCGGTTGGCAAGTGGACCGAAGAGTCATCATTGTCAATTTTAACATTCGGGTAAATAATGTTTCCAAAATCTTGTTATTTATTTGCTAGCCAGAAATTTACCTCCAGGATGTAGTTTGAAATAATATAAAATTGTCATTGCAACGGTAAAACATAATCTGCAGTAACAAGGACAGTAACTAGCCCATGAAATTAAAAACACGAATGAATTCACCATATGGAGTAGATACTAAAGCAGAAAATCTGGGATAAACATGGCTTCTTGTCTGCAAGTCATTTTGTGCAACAAATAAATTGTGTTGTTGCTAAGGGGCCACTTTTAATTGCACTTTTTTGCAATAATACAAAGGAAAGTACTTGCTTACACAGCCAACCTCTTCAGAATGTACTTTAAATAAAGAACATTGATTTTTCTTTATATTTAGATATTATAGTAAAGCTAAACATCCTGCCTGTAGAACAGTCTTTGTGCTTCTGTGAAATGATGATAATTATGGATAGCTCCTCAATTTTGAAATAAAAGATATGATTTCAGCAGTCCTGTACCATACCTCATTTAAGTCACTATATTCATTTTGTTGATCTACATTTGTCGTTTAACAACAATCAAAATATATTACACAATACTGCTGAATGCAATGTAATTTAACATTTCAATGATCTCAGTATAACAATTATACCGAGTTAACTTCTTTCCTTGGAACTTGGTGAAAAGCACTGAACAGATTTCCTGTCAGGAAACACAACTGAAGTTTTGATCAATAACAATGCAACTGTTACAAGATACTGTCTTTGATTGCCCCTTCTCCATTTTTTTTAAAACAATTGTTTTGCTTCATTTTGCTTCTGCCCGCTCTTGGCTTAGATCCTTGGTAAACAGCCCGTTCCTTGGCTTCTGCCAATCCTACTTCTGACCTGGGTTCTAGTGGATACTAAAAAGCTTGGGTAACTCTGCTTCCATCAAGGAACATCCAGCCTCCAAATGTACATCCAAGGAATATTTCAGCAAAAACATTTTGTTGAAGTAAAAATTGGGTAAGTTAACAAAAACCACTGCACTGCCAACTCTACAAAACCCAACAATATTCATTAATTAAATAAGAGGAATATTCATTCAGTATAACCAAATCAGTGTCAAATAACTTGCCTTTTTTTCATCTCACTGACGTTCCTTACAAAAGTCAAATCTTCAATTCTGACTTTAAAAGTTCCCCATAAAAATGCTAAATGCTATTGATAGGTTAGATTTATTTTGGTTTGATTGCTTTTACAATAGATGCAATGTTAATTAACAATAGCCAATGTAAAAGTCATTATTGGTTTGGGGAAGTCACT